>NC_057808.1:476115763-476279351 GCF_018294505.1 Triticum aestivum
CGTTTCGATCGCAGGAGGTCTGTTTCGTCCGTTGCGGTATGCCACACCCATCCCGATCAACAGGACCCCCGTTTCGACCGTAGGAGGTCCGTTTCGTCAATTTTGCGGTACGCCACACCCCTCCCGATCAACAGGACCCCCGTTTCGACCGTAGGAGGTCCGTTTCCTCCGTTTTGCGGTACACCACACCCCTCCCGATCAACAGGACCCCGTTCCGAACGTAGGAGGTCTGTTTCCTCCATTTTGTGGTACGCCAGGCCTTGTTTCCATCGCCTATTCCGTCCAAGCCCTCCCGATGAACACGACCACGCATTCCGTTCCGACCCAGCCGGTTGGCTCCCACGCGTTCCGTTGCCTCCCGATGAACACGACGCATTCCGTTGCCTCCCCATGAACACGACGCATTCCGTTGCCTCCCCATGAACGCAACGCATTCTGTTGCCTCCCCATGAACACGACGACGACGCTATTTCTCCGTTCCGACCAAGCCATGTACACGAGCCCTGGCCGTACGTATGCGCGAGTAGGCGTTCGAGACCCCGCCCGTATGTACACATACATGGCCGTAATTTCTTTCTTGCACCCTGGCCGCTATACAGACGTGTACATGCTACGTGCGCGCCTCTACTACGACACGTGTGCGCCTCTACATCCACCAGTATATATGTACGTACACGTTCGCGCCAGAATGACAACGCTACGTACGCTTCGACCAGGTGGGTCCCGACTGTCAGGCACTTCCTTGCGTGCGAAGATGTAGCTGGTGGGTCCCAGCAGTCAGGGGGGAAACATTTTTTCGCGAAATACGGTGGCCTGTGCAGTGGGTCCCCGCTGTCAGGTGGAGGAATAATTATTTTGCACGTAATAAGGAGGCACTTCCTTGCTGCGGCCGTGGACCCAGCTGTCAGCCTCTCGACGTACAGTCCACGTCCGATGGAAACCGTTCCTTGACCACGTTGACCACACCGCGCCGAGAGCACCAGGGCGGTGGACGACGGCGAGGCCTAGGAAGGGGACGACGCAGAGCCGGGGAGGACACGGCAGTGGATGCCCACGTGTAGAGGAGTACGAGGGTTCACTGGTTCGCTGCGGTGTGAGGCTGCCGTCGCCGCAGAATAACAGGGGGTGTGGGTGAGTAGAGGGATGGCCTGGCCAGCGGTGGGAGTAGTAGGGGGCGGTGAGGCCTCCGCCGCATCGCAGCCGGCCACGGGAGGCAGGAGCACGAGGCACGACCGGCGCTGGTTTGGGCGGCTGGAGCAAGAAGACCAGAGGTTGAAGAAGCACTACGGCCGTTGGATGGACATCGTACGGTCACTAGAGCTAGAATCGTGCATATTGACTAAGTTGACAAAGCCCTCCGTCCCCGTCAACTTAGTAGGCCCACAAGTCAGCCTCCCACTATACTGGGTCCCAGCTAACAGGGGGAGTATTCATTTTTTGTGCGTAATAAGGAGGCACTTCCTTGCGTGCGAAGATATAGCTGGTGGGTCCGAGCTGTCAGCGGGGGTAACATTTTTTTGCGAAATACAGAGGCCCTTTCGGTGGGTCCCTGATGTCAGGTGGAGGAATCATTATTTTGCGCGTAATAAGGAGGCATTTCCTTGCGTGCGGCCGTGGACCCAGCTGTCGGCCTCTCCACGTACAGTCCACTTCAGATGCATGTCGGTCGTTGACCACGTTGACCAGGCCGCGCCGAGAGCACCAGGGCGGTGGACGACGGCGAGGCCTAGGAAGGGAACGACATGGACGCAGGGAAGACTCGGCAGTTGTTTCCCACGCGGAGGGGAGTACGACTGTACGAGGGTTTACTGGTTCGTCTGCCGTCGCCGGAGAATAACAGCAGGTGTGGGTGAGTAGAGGGATGGCTAGGCCAGCGATGGGAGTACGGTGGGGTGGTGAGGCCTGCGCGGCAGCAGAGCCGGCCGCGGGGAGGAGGGAGCAGGCAGTCCCGCCGGCGCTTGTTTGAGCGGCTGGAGCAGGAAGAGCAGAGATTGAAGAAGCACGACGACCGTTGGATGGCCATCCAACAGTCACTGCTTGTGCGTCAACCTTTTTTTAGGAAAGCCTCAAATCTGTGGAAAACAGCATACAACCCATCTGCCATTATTTCTAATAATTTACAGCCCATTTGCTAATTATTAATGTTTTTTTGAACCCCATATTCTTTTTGTTAGCATTACAGCCCATATTGTGGCCACGGTTAAAAAATTATACAAAATTTTGCATATTTCGGTGCAGTCCGAACTGTTTTTAATCCCGAAATTTCGACTCACATTCAAACTGATTTTAAAAATAAATGTATATCAATATAAAATCCAAAAAACTCTCCACGCATAAAAATTAATGTAATTTAAAATCTCGAAATGAAAAAAAAAAGATATTTGAAACTAATTGCCGGTTTGATGTGTTTTAAAAATGTACAGCCCATTTCTCATTACCGATGAGCCATTTTCTTAGCCAGCCGAATGAAAGCTCTCCTCGTTTTGAAAGATTTGCAGCCCAACAGGCCTGACAAAGCGACTTACTTGGCAAATCACAAAAAAACTGGGTTGTGGCCGTGGACCCAGCTGTCAGCCTCTCCACGTACAGTACTCTTCCGATGGAATGTCGTTGACCACGTTGACCACGCCGCGCCGAGAGCACCAAGGCGGTGGATGACGGCGAGGCCTAGGAAGGGGACGACGCGGAGCCGGGGAAGACGCGGCAGTGGATGCCCACGCGGAGAGGAGTACGAGGGTTCACTGGTTCGGCTACGGTGTGAGGCTGCCGTCGCCGCAGGGCCTGGCTAGCGGTGGGAGTAGTAGGGGGCGATGAGGCCTCAACGGCAGCACAACGGGCCACTGGAGGCAGGAGCAGGCGGTCTCCCTGGCGTTGGTTTGGGCGGCTGGTGCAAGAAAAGCAGCGATTGAAGAGCAGCAGGACCGCTCGATTCAAATCCAACGGTTACTGCTGCTAGAATCGTTTGTTGACTAAGTTGACAAGCCCTGCGTACGCGTCAACTTAGTAGACCCACATGTCAGCCTCCCAACCGGTGCGGCCCAGATGTCAGTGGGAGGAATCATTTTTTCGCGTAATAAGGAGGCAGTTGATTGCGTGCGGCCAGGCCAGCGGAGGGAGTAGGGTGGGCCGGGGAAGCCTGCGCGGCATCACAGCGGGCCACAAGAGGAGGGAGCAGGCAGTCCCGCCGGCACTAGTTTAGGCGGCTGCAGCACGAAGATCAGAGATTGAAGAAGCACGTCGGCCGTTGGATGGACATCCAACAGTCACTGCTGCTAGAATCATGTGTTCATTGACAAAGCCTTGCGTAAACAAGTCAGCCTCGAAATTTGTGGCGTGTACAGCCCATTTTCTATTATTCTTATAATTTTTACTCATTTTCTAATTCATATGGAATTTATTGCGGCCCGTTTTCCATTTTTAGAATTGCTGGCCATTTTCTGGTCAGTACCAGGGTCAAAAAATTAACTAAATATGTGGGAAATTTTGAAAATTCGCAAATTTTTGCTGGGGAACGAAATATTCTTAATCCAAAAATTAATTGCCATACTAAAACAAATTTAAAAATAAAGTAGTACTATGTCATGTTAAATCCAATGAAATACGTATAAGATATCAGTGAAGAACAAAAACAAAAAAAGAAACTTATATCCCATTTGCTATAAAATTTTTGGAATTTTCAACCCCTTTTGATATTACTTTTAACAGACATTGACCATACTCTTAAGCCAGGCCGGAATGCATCCCTCCTCGTCTTGAAAGATTTGCAGCCTAGTAATTCGGAGAAAACAAATAGGCCTTGCTTGGGTATTCTTCAAAAAGAAATACTGGGCTACCTATTTTCCCAAAGAACTGGTGCATGAGCATTTAGCTTTATTTATTTACTTATTTATGTTTAGGGGACCATGAGCATGTACCTGGGCCGGATTCATGTGAGAGCCTCCCTTCCAGTTAATTATGGGCTTCTCTATTGGGCCTTCATCAGTGGGCTGCATGTTATCAACAAGTGGAAAATGTGTTCCGTACGAAAAATAGTATGCGCTACGTATGGTACGGGGCACTAAAGGATCGAACCGTGCAACGACTTCCAAAACATTGTGTTTGTCGTTCTAACAACACATTTATTCAACCAACAGATGAAATATACTACTGATTGTACATTGAAAACAGCAGCAGCAGCAACCAGGGCTGGGGGTGCAACAAAAGCAGTAAGCAGGCCACAAGAGTGAAGACGCAGCTCTCTCTTCCAAACCAAACATCAGCCATCATTACAAAAGGGCTACCAAAAAAGAACAAGTTTATGCATCAAACTAAATAAAGATCCTACTACACCAAGTGTACGCATCTAACTAACTGGCTCAGTTAGACGTTACTATTTATTAAGCTGTGGAGATTGGCTGACGGCTTGAACCAGATGGGTGCCTGACGGGGGAAACTCCAGCCAGCAGGTCGAAGTCTGATACTTGCGACCCTCTCTCCTACTTTGGGCTGTAGAGCATGGCGGCACATATCAGGGTATGGTGCATGCAGAGACGCATGGTACGCTGTGTACACACAGTTTTGCCTGATGAAAGATACCGCGCTGCGATCATGATCCTTGCCGTCAGTTATCTCCTGGTTAATCGGATAATTCAATCCGACAAACAGAGAGCGTGTACCAAGGCTACTTACCAGCCTCCAGTCAAAAATTCATGAAGGCTCAGAGAAGCTGGGATCCTGCTCAAAGACCTTGCAGTGACTGTGATTGTATTCCGCGAAACAACACGTCCGGTACGTGCGAACGATCATCAATCTTTTGCCGTCGTCTGATCGAGCCAGGAACCACCTGCAACTGCCATGCCGCTTTTCTTTGAAAGGTTCTGGGATTAGGAAGGGTAGGGACACTAGGCGGCCTACAACATCATATCAAGTTGGAGTCAAATAAAAAAGGGCTCTTGATTTAGTCAATCTTAAGAACAACATGTTATGAGCATGAATGTTTTTTCAGCAAATGTTGACAGTAATATAAGCAAGCCATCATGATATCATAGGAAAGTAACATACTGCTGTAACAGCCGTTTGTAGCGATGACTGGAGTAGGCCAGCAATACGTCCAGCCATAGAAGGAGTCGACAGCGTAAATGAAGCCCTTGTGTTCAATGGCATCAGAGAACCATGGAGGATGTATGATCCTGCGATGGACGTGCAGATTTATCCACTTACCGCAGTGACCTGTCAGATAGGCGAGACCGCTGTTGAAGAACGCAATTAGCCTGAAGTCTTTAATAATTCGCAGATCTTGTGGGCACTTGGCAGATTACAACCTTGAGCAAATCAAACTTGGTATCATGTTGGCTACTGTAAGATTCCGAGTATTCTGGGCCGCGGTGCCAAAGCAGTGCAGTGTTAATCGAAGGAAGGGGGATCAATCGCCGGGTGTAGACCTCCACGAGCATCCAGCTGCCGCGACCGTCGACGAGCACCATCCAAGACGTGTTCATGCCGACCCAGTACATACCGTTAATGTAGTTGAGGCTGACGGGGATCGGATCGCAGTCAAGGGGTTGATGCTCGCCACCCTACGATCGTTATGCTGTGTGACACGCCATTTCTGAAGATCGGGCGGCATCAGCAAGCAAGGAGCTGGCTTAAAAAGCTCCGGCCTAAGGGCTTTGAGTAAACGGTACAGCCCCGACGAGCACGCGGCGAGCGGCATGGTACTGAGATTGTCCACACGCGAAACAATGAGCTTGATTACCTCTGTGGGGAGCGAATTCCAGCCACTCTTTCGGCGGACGCTCCTCGGTTCTGCCATTGTTAGTGCTTGGGTTTCAGATGAGGTGGGGAGGCGCCTTAGCGGGGATGGAAGATTGGACGAGATTATGTGCGGACAAAGATGGAGAAGCGAATATGTGCTGCGGGAAGTGGACAGGTGATGATGACTACAGCACGCCTCTTGACTTACGAGACACATACCAGCAGCGTAGGGTCATGTCGATGCCAGACAACTTGCTTGAGTGATCACAGTACTGGTACTCCCTACAGTGCTATGCCCTAACTTGCTTGAGTAGAGTAGTAGAGTAGGACTCTGCTCTACTACTAGCACCGGAGGAGTAGTATATTCTAATCTAAAATAGTTACAAACTTCAATGCCCGAGCGTGGAACGACTACGAATCGTGCTCAAAGACCATGTCTACGTGGTGTTTGGACATGGGCGACAACCTCAACGCCAACGGTGCTGCTCCCGTTGCACCGTATGTGTTTCTGTCCTTCCTGTTCGAAATCGTGGTAGAATTCATGTTTCTACTATGTATCCTACTACTATGCTAGTCCACATGATTAGTTTCATCTCTGTTATAGCCGTGATGATTTATTTTGTGCTTATTCGGATTAAATCTCGTAGTAACTTTCTCATATATTCAACTGGCGCAACGTCCCCTACAGCCACTGCCGTTTCATGGACGGCCTGGTCGATGCCTCCAAGGAGCCCTTCGTCCAGTGCTATGAGTGCCCGATGCCGTTTTGTGGCTCGCCGGCGGACATGGTGCATCACCTCACGGATGCGTGCAGCGGTCACTGCTGGCCCTTGGCGGAGAACATCAAATACGAGACGTGCTACCCGTTCACCATGCCGGAGTCGTTGGAGGATCACCGCCGCCTGCTAGTCTCGGAGGAGGACGGCAGCGTCTTCCTCTTGATCATGGGCACCGGTGAGGCCCGCGCAGGCCGCCGCCCCGTCTCTGTAATGTGCGTCAGGGGCAACGCCGCTGACGCTGACACTGACACGAGGCCGATGTATGGGTGCGTGGTCAGTGTTACTACCCCTCCGGGTCGCGTGGGCGGCGACACCGGCCTCATCGAACGGACTTGGACTCTGGGGAGCTGGGACTATCCCGCCAATGTGGACCTGGAAAACCCATGGCATCCTTTACCCGCCGACGCGGTACACGGGGACTCCAAGGAGGTTCACCTGGACATACGCATTATCAAGTTAAATGTTGATCATTAGTCTTCGCTCAATGTAATCCGATGTCTAAGCATGTGGAGACTTCCATGTAGGATCTTGCTCTATTGGAGTATCGCGCATGAATAAAACTGTATCCGTTTATGGTTTAGTCTAGAATCTTCCATGTATGAATTTTTACTACAGTACTGGTGAAAGACTTACGATGAACCATTTCTTACATCTCCTCTGCCCGCTTGCAAGTCATCCTGATTTAATCCCTCCGTCTAGGTGTATAAGGGCATGGTTAATATTACTTAATAGTATAGCCAACTGTTGACTATAAGAAAGTGCCATGTCATCAGTAGCCAACATGTATAACAATCGATACTCAAAAACTAATTCTTAAAGATCATTTCTTGCAAAGCACAATAAGTGTTATTTCTTCACAAGTTTTGGATGCAGGTTGAACAGTTGAGCGCTTTTGTTTGCAAAAGATACCTTTTTATCTATTTCACCCGGATGTTTGTGAGCTCTAGAGATGAAATAATATCCGAAGAAACCTATCGATACCCGTTACACATGAGATGACCCCCACATCCTTTGTCAAAATAAACAACTCCCCGATCAATGCATTTCACTCTTCGGTGCAACGCACGGGCACCTTACTACAATAGATTAGTACGACCAAAAATTGAACTAACATTATATATAGTACGATAAATGCTGATGCATGTGACCTAAAATTATATCTTTCAAAACTATGTTCAAATACGAATCCAACGATATAGTTTTTGTTGACATGCACTAACATTTTGTCAGTTAAATCTTGAGTTAAATTCAATGGGGGACTAATAAACCACGATCGATGTAGTACAAGTGTAGAGGGCGGCGCTGCACGGGAGTCTCACCTCTCACCCCGCTCGTGGCGCGGCAGTAAAGCCGTCATATCACAAAACCCAACCACTCCTAGTAATAAGTGGCCTGGTAAAATAAACGGACAAGCAACCATCACATCCCTCCGTCTTTTTTGCATTTCATCTCTCTGCATTTACTTTCTCCGGTTCATCTCGCACACTCGATCCCTAGCTACTACTCCTAGGGCCAGTTCTTTTGGCGGCTTTCCCAGCTTTTCCCACAAGACTAGTCACAGTGGCGAGTAATAATAAGGCGCCTCACTCATTTATTTGGGCTTCTAAACTACTACTCCGTCCTGGTTTATTCCTCACCATTGTAATTTGTGCTAAATTTTGACCAAAGATTTAACTGGTTTATTCCTCACCATTGTAATCCCTCCGTCTAGGTGTGCAAGTCATCTTACGAAAACCAAATAATCCCAAAACACTTAGGCGCGGTGCATTAACTTCTACTCCGTACCTCGTTTCTTGTTTCTTGACATATCAACCAATAAGAGATAAAGAGTGTGCATGCTTTTAATGACTTGAGATATCAAACACGACATGCAGTGGTTAGTTCATTGCATGCAATACTATTAATTAGCAAATAAACATTAACGTTTCTCGTTTTCTCCTCCTCCTTGGTCACGGTGCACAGCCTAAGATGACTTACTCACCTAGACGGATGGAGTAGTGCATGTGACATGCACTAACATTTCATTAGTTAAATTTATGATCAAAATTTGACACATATTACAACGGGGACCAATAAACCAGGACGGAGGTAGTAGTTATGGGATTACTAATCTAGAAGCCTAAAAGAACTGGCCCCTGGTACTCCTACTAGTAGTAGTACTCAAGTTGGAATTCCAATTGCACGGCACAACTTGTTAGGCAAAAAATTCGATACAGGGTGTAGCAAGCGGTTTGGGAATTTGCATGCCTTTCCAACCAGTGAGATACTCCGTACAAAGTACGACAGAGAAATAACCACAGAGCATTTTTGCATTTGTTTTGCATTGAATCGTTTCACAAGCTTGACTAGTGCTATTTTTCAACTTTTACAAAAACCGCATCGTAATGTTAAAACGTGCATTTGCACGTACATAAGTAATAGTAGTACTCCCTCCGTCTAGGTGTATAAGTCTTCCCTCCTTCTTGGTCACGGTGCACAACCAAAGATGACTTATTGACCTGGACGGAGGGAGTAGCACAGTCTGCAAGCATATATCGAGAGAGACGTGTAGTGCGATAGTATATAGTAAAGTTTGTGCTATATGCACGTACTTGCAAAATGCGTACGAATACACAAGGTTTCCAAACTTTCCCTTTTACATACTTAATTAAGCATGCTAAAAATTCCTGAACGTTCGGGTTTATCATTTGCGTCCCAAAACTAATGAGATCGCCTTACGAAACAAAAAGTATACTCCTCCTAAAAGCCACGGCGCTCGCAGGAGCGCTTGCGGCGCGCCATGAGTGCCCTCGCGACTCGCCTCTTCCTCAGCCTCGCAACTCGCGAGGTGCTGATTGGCGGCTTGCCGGCGGGCAAGCGCGATCTCACCGGTGTGGTGATCCGGCGCCAACAGGTACTCCTCCTTGCTGGAAGCGTGCACCCGGTCCACGTACCGCCAAGCGTAGAGGAGGCGCTTGGGCCCGACTGCACTCCGGGCGTCGGCACGGGCATCCTCCGCCACCCTCACGGCCCTCGCACGAGCCTTCTGCCAAAGAGCCAATTGCCTGACTCTCTCGGACGCGACATAGGCCTCCCAGGCAGCATGCACCGCGGTGCGCTTCTCTTCCTCGGCCTTCTTCTCCGCCTCTATTTTGGCGCGCTCTGCTGGAGGCAAAGCCTCCCACAAGGCGACATCCATTTCTTTCCAAAGCTCCTCAAGGCTGGGGGGCTCGGTGGGCGGCGCGGCGTTCTCCTCGTAGAAGGGAGCCGACGCATCCTCCGGCGCGCGTGCTGGCGAGATTGGGAACACCAACGCGTCCACCTCGATGCGTCGCGGCGAGGAGCGGAACGCCGACGCATCCTCCTCGACTAGTGGCGGCGAGGAACGGAACGCCGACGTGTCGCGTCGCGGCAAGGAGCGGAACGCCGACGCATCCTCCTCGACTAGTGGCGGCGAGGAACGGAATGGCGACGCGTCGCGTAGCGGCGAGTAGCGGAACACCGACGCGTCCTCCTCGACTAGTGGCGGCGAGGAACGGAACGGAGACGCGTGGCCGTCCGCGCGGTGCAGCAAGGGGCTCCTAGGGCTTGGGAGGGGCGATGCCATGGTGGTCGACGTGAGAGGGAGGGGGAGGAGATAGCGATGAACGTGAACGTGAGGGGGAGGAGATAGCGATGTCGTGGGAGGCGCATTATTTATAGCGAGCAATGGCACACCTACGTAAGATATGGACTGAGCTGCACTGACTTAACTGCAGGTCCAGTTGCATCACTAACATGTGGGCCAGACCCCTGTTGGGCCCATATGTCAGTGACCCAATGCACCTGCAGTTAAGTAACAGCTACGTGGGCATATTTGTTGGAGTAAATTACGGGGGAGCGAAGGGGTGGAAATATTGCTGGTCACAACGGATTGGACGAGCGTGGGGGGAGGAGAGTCATGCATGCAGATTTTTTCACACGGGGTGGAGTGGTGGGACCGCCGGAGGGAGAAGGAGAGTTTGGCACACATATTGTTTCCACACATGGAGAGGAAAAGATTTGGAGACGAACGGGCTTCCTGCAGGTATGGGGAACGGTGCATAATAAGTCATCTTGCATGCCGGGCTAGGTATAGTCTCAAGTCATTAAAAACATACACGCCCCACACATGTTCATATTTCAAGGTGAACTAAATTATTGCATGCGATGATTAAGGCTGGCCATAATGGTGGTATCTTAGCTGGTATCATGCACACGGGAATAGCAAACATGCTGATGTGGCAAAGAATTAAAGAAGAGAGGGGGGTTAGAGTAACTAGTGTTCATGCATGCATTGGTAAACACATTTTTTTGTGAAGAACGACAGCACTAGTTGAGTACTTTTGCAGACTTCAAAAACTATTCCACCGCCTCTACTATCTTGCTAAGAGTAGGTGAAATTTTTCAATCGAGCCCTTTAAACTAGAAGGGAGGTAGTGGTACTCTAAGGCTGGTCATTGTGGGGAGTAACTTAGACTAGTAACATGCATATGTTACTAGTCTATGTTACTACCTCTATAGTGCATAGTATCATAGATTAGTATCATAGGTGGTCTCATTTATTGCCATGCATGACACATAGTAGCATCACATTTATTATGTTACGGTATCTACCTATGTTACTATAACCATCTCTCTCTTCTTTAATTGCCTACCACATTAGCATGTTTGCGAGTCCCAAGTGCATGATACTACTTATGTTACCCCCACTATGGCCAGCCTAATAGCTAACCTTGTTGTGATGACAAGATAGGACATGGCACGCACCTGGACGGAGGAACTAGTCTGCATTGTGCATTTAAGTTTTGTCTGAAGTCAATGTACCTCTACTTTCACCAGACTTATAGAAAAATGTGTCAACATTCACAATGTCAAATCAATATTTTTACACTCATTATAAAACATAGTTCTTATACTCATTATAATCAGTATTGTAGATATTGATATTTTTAGTATAAATTTGGTCGTGGGATTTCATTGATGCCTGTCAAAGCGTGGAGGAAGCGGAGCTTAGGGCTTGCATTGCCGGTCTCTACATAGGTATTTCTCTTCATAATCCTGTAATTTTAGAGACTGATTGCGCTTTTGTGGTAGCGTCTCTTGCATCGGGGGACTATGACAGGTCTGCTATGCGTGACCTGAAGATGAAAGCGTTGAGCATCTCGAAGTTGATCAACAATCTTCAATTGTCAAAGATTAGCCGTTCGGCCAATAAGGTGGCACACTTAATCGCTAAGCTTTGACAATAGATTAGATGGTATTCTTGTAAATAACGTACCGCCCTGTGTGGTGAATATTGTATCGAATGAGTGTACTGGTGTGGCTGGTTAATTAATATAAGGTGGTGTTCAAAAAAAAGTATAAATTTGGTCAAACACTTTGCCAACGGTTGACAGGAGTAAAAAGGACCAGAGGGAGTATCATGCTTGTCTAAAAAAGGCAAAAAATTTGCTTGTCTAAAAAAAGGCAAAAAAATTGCTCATTTATAGCCGGTCGAAGTCTCAAAGGGCGCGACCGCGCGAGGGAGGCGAAGGTCGTGGGAGGCGCGACGTTTGACGGAATTAAGTGAAGTTACATCCACGTGCCGGCATGGCGTGCGAACAGGCAGAAGCTATACCGTCAGGCCTACGATATGGGTCTAGTAGACATGACATCTAGTGGGTCCCGCATAGTTCTCGAGAACTCTTTGGGGGCTTGCAGCCCTTTATCCATCGGGCAAGCCAGCAACCCCACGCCGTTCCCACGTCCTACTCGTCCCCGTCTTCTACCTTACAACAGTTCGCTCCCAGTCATCCTGTCCTTTCACATTAGTTCGCTCCCAGTGGTTTTTCGGGGTACAACAGTTCAACTTCTCCTAACCCTCCTCCAAAATCCATGGCCTCCCAAATCTCCATGGTCGCCGCTGAGTACCAGGTTAGAGCCATCACCGGCGATCAGTTCATCGTCATCTACACACGTGGATCCGAGACGGTGAAATCATGGCTTGCTCGCTTCCTACGCATGTTCAATAGTTCAACGGATGAGTGGGTCGCTGGGCTAGATGTTGAGTACACCACAGTCCTGGGACGAGAGAAGGATCTGAACGACAAAGAGAGGAAGAAGCCTGCTATGATCCAGGTTTGCGTACATAAGGTTTGCTTGGTCTACCACATATGCCATGCCGACATTGAGTGCCAGGATTTTAAGAACTTCCTCAAGGACAAAAGAGTGAAATTCGTTACTGTAGGCTTTAAGAACAACAGGGATGTCCTGCGTAGGATAGGTCTCATTGTAGGCCAGCCCTTCGATCTCCAGAAGGCAAGCCTGGTGTCCTCCTCTCAACCTTCAATGCTGACCCTGGCAGCAGCCATGATTGATCCTTCATACGCTAAACAGAAGAAACCTCATCACGAGTTTCATCATGCATGGGAGTCGAAGACATTAGATGAAGACCATATCCTGTACGCAGCAATGGATGCCTACCTTTGTTTAAATATCTACAAGGGTTGGATGAAGAAGCAGAGCCCAATGTACGGTTCAAGCAAAGAAGCGTCGGCGAAGAGGAAGAGAAAGAGGTACGAGGACGAAGTCGAGGACGTGGACTCGGACTCCGAGTAGGTGCCAGTGCCGTCGCTCATGCTGGTTCTACTGCAGTGTCAAGCGGACTAGTTGCTTAGCTTATTTTCAAGGGTGTGTTATACTACTATTCTTCTTGCAGTTGGTACTACTGCTCGTATCTTCGTGTTCCTACTGTACTTAATACGTTCGTACTAGTAGTATAATTTGGGTCAATCGATTTGTGAAAGAAGTTCGACGGAGCGAAGGAAGAAGACGGCAAAAGAGGTGGAAGAAGCCCTTCTAGACATCCATGTTGCATCAAATGGCTCACATGAGTCGACTGACCCAAATTGCTTCTTCAGATTGCAGGATCCACGTGGCATTCAAGGTCTCGAAGGTAGATTCCACGTCCGCCCCCGGTTTGCGGGCTCGACGCGCGCGCGACCGGCTTTCGCCGCGACAGCCACCATGCGCGCCTCCTCCGCGCGGGCGGAGACGACAATGACACGCTAGTTCCTCCTCGCCGGCGTGCTGGAGCACGCGCTCGTCCTCCTCTTCGTACGCTGCGTGCATAGACGCGGCTCCACCAGCTGCTCGCGTGCTTGGCAGCGCGGCAGCATCGCGAGGAGGGACTGCAGACGACGTGAGCGGGCGAGCCTCCGGCTTCATGGCACAGGGATGGCGGCGACACGGCGGTGATGGGCGAGAAATTGTTGGCCGGAGCAGGCGGGCGCCGGCATGCGCAACGGCGGCGGCGGCATATTGATGAGTGCGCGTGTGGGAGCTTACTTTAGTTTTGTATATAAGGCTGGTCAAACTTAAAACAAAACCGTACTAGTACACGTAAACATTAGACTTAGGCAGCGCTTTTATTAGTTAGTACCACAGCCACGATACAGAATCCTGTGCAAGCGCGTGAACCGCGGCCGCGCGGTCGATCAAACGGTGCGTCACCGTGTCGCGCTCGAAGGACATCCACCGAACCTTTTTTTGTGTGTGAAAACAATCCTCGAATATTACTCAACTTTTTTTTCCTGCGAAAGTTCTTGACGCTGCAATATTTCCATATATTTGAATTTAGCTCCAGTTTGTGTTTATTTGGATTTGGACGTTTTAGGTGCGCCCTAGTTTTTTTTAATACTGATTTTGTGTGTGTGACTGAGAGAGAACGTGTGTATGTGTCCATATGTGTGTTGTGGCGGAAGGGCAATGTGGAGATGGTGTGCGTGTGATACAGACATAGAGAGGTGTGAATGTGCAAATGATCATGCATGAGTGAGACATAGACAGATGCCGATACGTTGTGTATACATGAGAGAACGGTCTTCTAGTTTACTTGTGTGTGTGAGAGAGAGAGAGAGAGAGGGAGAGAGAGAGACAGAGAGAGGAGCATCCGTAACACAACAACCATCTCTCTCGATTCGTCCGTCCCTCGCACAGTCGCATGCAACACATGCATCAAGGCGCACATTTTGACACCCTCACCCGGCCCCTGCCCACCTCAAGGCCCGCACAATCTCTTCGTGAATACCCATTTCTCTCCTTAGGTTTGTTTTCTCTCAATATCTGACACACACACGCACACACACACACAGAGACACACGCAGCACAACACACACACACACACTCCCCCGAGCACACAATTCATCCCCATCCAAGGTTATACGGCGAGCACACCGCGCTAGAGAATGCGGGGTCATTTGGAAGCAGGGTGATGTGACGACGGCTGACTGACTCCTCCCCCCACCCTCTCTCTCTCTCTCTTGCACAAAATTACCAATCCCTCTCTCCTCCGCACAAAATTGTCAATCCCTCAACCCACGAGATCCTTCCCCTCTCTTGCATGTTTTTCCAGCTCTCCCATCAAGCATGTTGTCTCTTCTCCTTCCACGTATACAGAATCCAGATGCACACGCATCTCATGTATATTACATGTATCCATCTTTCTCACAGACCTAACTTCTTCCTCTCTCTTTCTCTCTCTATCTCTCTCTCTGTCTCATTAGGTTTGTCTCCTACTCTCTCGTCCACATACATACAATCTTTCCCGCCCTATCTGCTCCATCTTCAAAAGCTCTCTCTGCACGTTTCATTCACACATTGGGATATGTCAAAATGTTGCTTCTATAATGGCTGATGTAGAGTTATGGTTGTTTTTGTTGCATCCTACAAAGTAATAACTATGAAATGCATTTAGATTCTCGTTTGACTGGGATTATGTGAGTTTGAGCATGTTGTGAAGTACTATAGACCTTGTATACATCTTTGGATTCGACAATGATTGTAACTATTGAATTGTATAGACCATTACATTCGAAGTCAATAGCCTAATATATTTATTTCACAATTTCAACAAATGATTAGTTCACTACAAACTAAGAAAACAAATGTGTACTCCCTCCGTTTTTATTTAAGTCCGCGTATTAGCACTGGTCAAAGTCAAGTTTTGTAAACTATCAGAAAACTTATAACAAAAAATATTAACATATACAATAACAAATAAATACCATTAGATTCATCATTGAATGTACTTTCACATCATACATATTTGTTATGGTAAATGTTTATATTTTTCTATAAACTTGGTCAAACTTTAGGAAGTTTGACTTCGGTCAAACCTAATATGCAGAGTTTACTACTACTACTCGCTAGTTGCTTAGCCGAATCACTCAACACGCCACACGGGGAGTCCAGTGTCACAAAATTTTGAGGTCGGCGGGAAAATCTCCCGCGACCCTGATGCAGTGGGAAGTTGCCATCATAGCCTTCAGAACAGGCCTATGGATGACGCTTGGTAGGGGGGTGTTTTCATAACTTCAGGTTCACCCTACCCAGCCAACCCCACCCCGGCACCCAGAGTAGTACACCTGAATACTCCCCATTTTCTATCCCCACCGCAAAATAGACTTCTCCACGGCACCGCAGCCTTCGTGCTCCTCCCCTTTACATCGGCGCACTCGTCCACCGCAGCGCATCTGCCTCATCGACGACCTCGTACGCCGCACTGGAGCCGGTCCACCGTCGTCGTCGTACACGGAGCCTCTTCCCCGGCATCGTCTTCCACGGTCTCGGATCTGCTTCCCGGAAGCCGATGCCAAGTGCAGAAGTACCACCGTCGTGGACAATGAACTGACTCCCGTTGCCGACCATGACTCACAGAGGCCGCCGTGACCATCGTTCATCTCCTCGATTGGTAATGTGTGTATTGAATCACTTAGCAGTACATGTGCAGTTCCAATTTTGTTCATACCTACCCTTCAAATTTCCTGGGTGCTATTGTTCCCGATAAAGTAATTGGTTATAGCCTCCATTGTCCAATAGAATATCAGCTTGTAATTGTGCGTCGCTCCTGTATCGCGCTAGTAGAGAAGAGAGTAGAGATAGCAGAGACGTCGGGAAAGGATCACGCGCGCGGGGGGAAATCGGCCGGGCGTGCGCTAGTTTTGGCGCCCGGCGTCCGGCGCGCTTTATAAAATCCAACGCCCTCCCACCGCTCTGTGCTTTGCCACCGCTCTCTCCCCGCTCTGTGCCTCGCCACCGCTCTCTCCCCGCTCTTTTTCGCCTTGCCGCCGCCGCGCCACCATGCCGCCGCATCGCCGGGAAACTTGGGGATACCACGGTGTCCGCGCGCGCACCTCCGGGGGCTTCTCCGTCGAGAACCGGTTCCGCGGGATGCGCCTCGGCCTCGGCAATTTCGACACCGCCAACGAGGCCGCCCACGCGTACGATGCGGCGGTGTGGCGCCTCCGGTGGCCTCATAGAACATTGAACTTCCCCAACGTGCCGACGCGGGAGCGGGCGCAGGAGCTCGCGCCTCTGCCGCGGCTTAGGGCGCTGTGGCGCCAACACTTCCCGCAGGACATCATCAACGAGGGCGAGTTCTACGCGCAAAGGAGGGCGGAGAGGGATAAGAGGAGGGCGGAGCGAGCCGCCTATCGCGACGATAATCGTAGGCGAAAAGCGGACGCTCAATTCAACATGAGGCGAGGAGCAGCGTCGCCCTGGGAATCCGACGACGATCGGTATCTTCACGCCTACAGTCAGACGTTGGAGGAGGACATCACCGAGGAGGAGTCGGACGATGAGGAGTAGTTGAATTATCTTTTTTTTATCTATCTATGCTGAGAACTATCCTCTACTCTCTAGTATCTACTTCTCGATCTCAGCACTGTAAACGCTTTTTTAAAGCGCCGCGCGTTGCGATTCTGTTGGAGATGCTCTAACATGGCAGACGAGTGCTTTAATGTTGCCCACAAGATGCGCGAGTATTACTAGTAGTATATTTTTCTTGCCATGTTGAGATTTTAAAACCACGAGTGTGAACATGTAGAGGAGCAATGAAGACCAAACACGGGATATTCGGGACATCTTCAAGGAGCGTGGAGAGTTAAAGAGGAGCTGCACCAAACCTGTAAAACGAGCTTCGGTAAGTAACACCCTTTCAATTACTTTCGTGTAGCCTCGTGTCCTTCGATGTGTATATGTTGTAGTTTCTGTTTCTCTTAAGCGTGGTGTTCTTCGATGTGTAATAAGAAGAGTCTTAATCGTCCTAATGCTTTCGTTTTTAGCTTGATGTAGGAAGTGGGTGTTCTCACCTTGTAGTCTGTTTTTATTTTTATTTTCCTTTTGAATTCACTTCTCCGAATTATGTTTATCTGGCTTCTACTAAATGGATCTAGGTTGCTCTGAGTATTGATCTAAAAAAGAAGTAACTTCATGTCAGGATGTAGTTCCTGCGAGGAGGGAAGTATGGTCAACCTCGGGATCATGTTTCCAAAATGAGGCTGGATTACACACAAGGTGCCAGTTCCTTAATGATGCTGGATTAGACATAAGGTGCAAATTCCCAGATGATGCTGGATTACACACAAGCCAGGTGGAGTCGTCAGTTGTTCATGTCCTCGTGGCATTAGTAAAGGCTGAAAGAAAGCGTGAAGCATCCCTTGAGAATGTAGCTGAGTTCTTGAAGAAGCGAAAAGGGCAATCAGATGCTCCCTTCACCCAAGCCAAAGAAGAGATGGAAGAAGCTAGAAATAAGCTCGCAGAGGCAGAGCAGGCTAGGCGTCTCCTGCTATCTAAAATTGTTGTCAATACAAAATTTCCTTCATAATAGCTAGGTTCAAATGTTTATCCAGTCAGCATGCCTGTTGTGATGTCCGTGCATCTACTGATGTGGCACAAAATGGTTTTTTGGGTCATGTAATAACAGCAATTACTTTCCAAACAATAACAGACGAAGCATTGGACATGGTATAGTTCACGCGCAAGCCCGACATTCCAAGTTCAACTTCCACATCAAACTCATGTTCACAGATATCTGCACATTCATACATAATGTCCACAACCATGATTCACTTCAAAACCAAAAAAATATGAGGAGAGTTATAAATAAAGAAAATCCTCTACTAGTTCCTGCTACCAGTGCAAGCACAATAAGTCAAGACCATGCGTAAATTAATTATATATTAGTCATTTTTTGTGTTCTAAAATGCCTGCCGGCTCGCGGAAGGACGTGTTGCCAGCACACGCGTGGATTCAATGAAGGCAGGCGGGGCAGTCTTAAGCTGGTTGCACGCGGCGAGGAGGCGTGCTCAGCCGGGCCTGCAGCGAGTGCGGCCCTCTTGGCCGGCGCGCTGGTTCAATGCCTGCGCTATGAGAGGTCGCGTCCGTGTCAGAGCAATCACTCCCTCCAGTCCTTTTTTGTTTGGGTATAACAAAATCACGTTTTCCATTCACATTTTACAAGTAAAATTTGTGGACAAACTTTGACCCAAAGTACGATGGGGACTAGTAAACCAGAATGGAGGTAGTAGTTTTTTTAATCAAAGAAGGGTTTCCCCTTCCGATTTTCATTACTGAAAACCAGCATCTAAATCTAAACCATCGTATTTGCCCTAGAACTACCAGGTTCAACATCTCGCAACATAAACCCATACAACCTCCATCGCAAAAAAAAACCATACAATCATACGCCAAGGAGGTACGTAGTACTATGAATTCCATTTTCGCTCCATACCAATCGTTCTAAATACTACTTACTACTTATAACGCGCCATTGAAAATCGGAACTCTTAACCCCGCTAAAAAACGATATTTTAAACGTGGCTACTCGATCTGTGGCAACTGGCGAGCCACCGCGCTCCAAGTCGTTCACCTGTGGTCCCGACCATCAACTCCTACGGATCAAATTATCACGTGAGCTGACTATTCCTACAAAGGTGCTCCACCACATACCCGGTACCCGTGAATGCAGCAATCGTGCACCTAGGGTTTTAGGGTTTATTTGTTAACGTCGCCTTTACGTAACACTCATGTGTGCGAGACAGCGAGAGGCCGACTGCGTGTGTGCACCTCTTCTCTTCGTATATGTACTCCACCGTTTGTCTGGTGTCCAAAAAATATAATAACTACTAGCAATGTGCCAATGCGTTGCCACACGATCAAAGTAGATTAATACATATTCACCGATTTGATAGAAAAAAAGTCTAGTTTTGAAATACGTATATCACTAAAAATATGTTATGTTTCACTCAAAATATATTCCTTTGGCGGTTTTGATGAGATAAGGGAGGAATGTTGTTGGTTTCAGGATTCGAGAAGTGGTATATGTCTAACTTCTACTCTTACTAGCAAGATGCCCGTGCGTTGCACGGAACATCAAGATCTTGTGGGAGAAAGGGATGAACGAGGGAAGGCCTTATCTGCAAATGTGGTGAAGAGTGCGGGTAAATTCCCATATTTTCCTTCCTATCCGTCAGATATAAATCGGACGACCTACATTGCAGGATGGCAGGCCCACCATCATCACCAACTCTATTTTTTATCCCTACTCTTATAAAAAGCATTGCCGGTGATGATCGTGTGCATGCCATCCTGCAATATAGGCCGCCCGATCTATATCTGACGGATAGGAAGGAAACTATGGCAATTTTGCAAAAAGATACCCACACCCCTCTCCACATTTGCAAATAAGGCCTTCCCTCGTTCATCCTTTTCCCCCACAAGATAAACTACTCATACAAATGCATCTTGATGTTCCGTGCAACGCATGGGCATCTTGCTAGTTGTTGCAAAAAGCCCATGTGTGTGTGAGAGAGAGGGAGAGTGGAGGAGGACGGAGTGCATGTGTGACAAAGACACAAGGAGTGTGTGTGCGATAGGTATCAGCTTAAAATGAGGCGATAGTGTGTGTGTGCACGATCGAGAGGGCGTGTCTCAAGAAGGGAAGAAAAATCTACATAGATACAAGGAGCGGGAGAGAGACATGTATGCGATGGTGGAAGCACGAGTGTGCGGGTGTATAAACCTATCTAGAGGCTAGCTAGTCGATAAATGTTTGTGAGAGAAATACGAGTCGGGGTGCGAAAGCGAGAGTTTTGTGTGTGTGAGAGAGAGACGGTAGTCGGGAAGGGGAGTGGAAGCAGGAGTTGTGTGTGTGTCTGTGAGAGAGAGAGAGGAGACGGTAGTCGGGGTTGTCTGATCGGTAAACAAATGAATAATGTCAGTCTGGGATGGAGACGAAAAGGAGACCGCAACAAATGTTGTGTCTACAGGAGAGAGAGAGAGAGAGAGAGTAATTTTAGTTGTATGAGTCATATGTAGAGACATATAGGGTGTGTGAGAGAATCCCATAGAGAGAAAGACAAAGTGAAAGACGAGTGGAGACTGTGTGTGTGGCGGTGAAAAAGAAAGCTTAGGTACCGAGTGATACCAGAGAACAGTAGAGACGTGAGAGATAATGAAAACCGTGTAATGTATAATGATAGGGAGAGTGTGACACTTCTCAAGGGAGACGTCGAGAGACCATGTTTGCGAGGATAGGAGAAACATGAAGTGAGCGTGCGGGTGAGCTGGAGAAAAGAGAGTGATAGCTACCTGAAGGAGCATGCATGCGAGAGAGATGGGCGTGAAAGGAGTGAACAAAAAAGGGATTCAAATATTTGAATTCGAGATGATGATACATGTAATCCATACTCGAACCAAAATTGATCTATCAAACATGCATACTCATATGAATTCACGCACATCTATGTTATTTAATATGTAGATATTACTGATCCATACATTTTAGTAGAACATAATTTGGTTAAAAAATTTCGAATTCAACCTTAAGATTTCGAGATCGTTGTATTTGTAAATCATATTATACATATAAAGGAGCAGAATTCTTTGTTGTGCTTTTGAAAGTATATATAAAAAAATGATGTATATAGAATGTAATTCCAATTGAAAATGGATCCCGCCCGAAAAAAATAGAATACAAACGGGATTCGAATTGAGTTGGCACGGTAAACGTGCACTCTGCAAAATTTGAACGAAGCGGGGAAAGTCGCAGTAACCGCCCGAAACCAAAATCTGCGAGATGGAAATCACTACTGCCTATCCCTGCCACGCAAAGCCTATCTGCTGGATTTCTATAGGTTTCAATAGGGGTAGGTTTGTAATTTCACCCAAACGTGACGTAACCGCCTCTCACCCGGATTCATACACGGTGGGCGCCAAAACACAGTGTGTCCTCGGCCGAAATCGACTCCCTCCCCGATTCATATTCATACACGGTGGGCGCCAAAAACAAACTCTCGTCGGCAAATATTCGGTGTATGCGAGATTACCGTCCTATCCCCAACCGACTAATGTTGCTGTGATGTAGTAGAAATTTGAAACGGGGGCTAAGTTTGTAAATTTCCTTGCATTTGAGACAAGCGCGCCCTGAATACATGGTTCCCCCTTCCTCTCTACCTCCCTTTTCCCCATTCGTACTCCGTGGGCGCCAAAACACCCTCTCCACCCCACCCTCCTTCATCCGCCGCCGTCCGCCACCCCATCCACCGCCGTCCTCCTCCACCATGCCGGAGCTGATACCCCGACGCCGCCGTCCATTACAAGAGATCGACCTCTCTCATCCACGGCTTCGGACCGGGATCCTTGCATCCTGTCCTCTCGCTTCATCCCCGCCGTCGTCCACCTTGTCGGCGCCGCTCCTACGACCGTCTCGTCCACCGCGCCCCGCCGCCACCGTCTACCCTCCTAGATCTGCTTCCACGCCGCCGACAGCCATCGCTACCGCAGCACCGTCAAATTCTCAGCAGATGCGTACACGGCGCCGCACCAGAGGCGGTACTCTTTCGTATCTGCTCAACTTATTTATCGCAGCAAGAAAATAGATCGCCACTGCTTTACTCTGATTTCTTGTCTTGGTTGCGAAGTTGCCTTTGTCCGGTTTGCACCTTCAGATCCGCCATGGCACGCTCAACACTATACTCCCAATGCTTATGGTTTTCCCCTTTTATATTCCACACTAGTTAAATCACAGTAGACTAAATTTCAAAATTGGGTCAGTCGATTTTTCAGAGCTCGCCGGAGTTCGCCGGTGCGATCGAAGGGGCTCGGGTGGTTGTGGGGCCTCGCCGAACGAAGAAAACTCGACGCGGGTGGGGGTTGGGGCGGGGGTGGGGGTGGGGTGGCGGAGGAACACAGGCGGTGGGGGCCGGTGGTCCGGCCGGCGGCCCGTGCGGTGTTCTGTATGGGAAGAATCAGAGACGAGGAAGAAGAAGGGTTAGGAGACGTAGGATCTTCATCCAACCGCCTGAAATGGTCGAGAGACAGCTGGGAGTTGCATTCTTAATGCGCTCTGGTTCATCATGTGTGGGCACTGCGCAACCAACATTTTATTATCCAAAATCTGCTTGCTCTTCTTTACCATGTTCCTCTTCCGTTCTTCTTTAATATGTACTCTCTCCGTTCCTAAATACAAGTCTTTGTATAGATTCCACCATGGACTACATATGGAGCAAAATGAGTGAATCTACACTCTAAAATGTATCTGGATACATCTGTATGTGATCCATAGTGGAAATCTCTACCAAGACTTATATTTTGGAACGGAGGGAGTATGATAGTAGTACAGTATGTTCCTTGTACTGAAGATGAGCAGGGACATTTGCAGTGTAGAGGTCTATACGGTCGGTTGTGATGGACACTTTGAGCCTCTTTGATTCGTAGGATCTTGTAAACATAGGAATAGGATTTGTAGTGGCCTGCCCACTTGAATCCTATAAGAATAGCAAGGAAATGCGGGGAGCTGTGTCGCCTTTGAGAGTTACACTGATATTAACAGTACCGCACCTTCACTTGAAGAGAGCTGGTATCCGAAGCCTTTCTAGCCGTACCGGCAATACTAGCACATATATTCCAGCAAGTTCCACTTTGCTGATTTTACTCTGATGCTTAAGGTTTTCCCGTTATATCTACACTATGATCTGTGTAGCTGCTTTGTGTCGCACTAGCAGCAGTCCACTCTTGAAGCTAAACACTGCAATGACTTACAAAATTGGCACCAAGGCATTGAGTGCCATTCTGGATGCAATGAAACTCATACGCTCCCCACCTGTTGATTCTTGTTCAGAATATGATCCTAATGACTATTCTAACCTCGAGGAGTCAAAGGCAGATGGCCTGTCCTGTTCACCCATCAAGGTGCCTGTTCTAATTTGGCAATGTTTTATTGATTGCGGGTATCTTGCATATGTTGTCTTGCATTTCTTCTACTTTGTTGCACCGCCATCTGCTTAGTTTACTCATCATATATGTCGAGATGCCATGCCCATCCATTATCAATACATATTCCATCTGTCATCATACCATGTTTTTCCACTCAAATGCTGTTCTTGTGCATCAGACATCAAAAAGGAAGAGGGTGATTGCCGAACCTGAAGGAGCACCAGCAAAGTCCTTGAAAAACGTGGTGGTGCCGGAGAAATCAGACAGCACCCCACTTATATTGGCTGTACAACCAGTGACACAAAACGTAGGACCGACTCCAGCAGACTGTACCCATACTTCACTGGCCACACCACTAGCCCCACCACACAGGACCTGCACTCCAGCAAAAGGTATACCGATTTCATTTGCCATAGCACCAGCTGTACCACAGAAAAATCCCACTCCAGCAAAAAGTACAGCAAGTCCACCGGCCGAAGACCTATCCCAACTGCAGAGACGGCCAATTCCTGCAGATTGGAACCCCATTCCATTTATTCCCAGTTTAAAAGACAATGCTTTCAATGTTGTTAGGGACTACGTGCATATATTCCCATCATGGGAAGATTATTGTGAAGACAAACACCATTTTCACATCTTCCTGTCCAACTTACGTGTAAGTGCTATTATTCATGGTTATTATTTTCCTGTTTTCTGCTGATTGAACACATCAATGATTTACATTACATTGTTGTAACTAGGCGAGGGTCAATCTGGATAGTCATGACGAGCAAAGCTTGCTTGTGCTTTTCAAGGAAGCATTGCAGCAGTATCGGTGTTACCTGAGGAAATCACACTTTGATGGCAAGTCTATAAACGAATTTCCGGTGAAGTCTCCTGTGCTAAATTTAGAAGACATTGAATGGAAAAACCTTGTTATGCACTGGTCTCGTTCCCAGGATGAGGTACTGTCTATGAAATCACATGACAATTTGAACTTCTACTTTTCCGCATGTGCCTTACGGATCTTTTTTGCAGGAAATCTGCTCGAAGAAGAATTCCGGTTTGACAAGAACGACAGGATATCGCAAATATGCTGCCCGCTGCTTTGCTCTTGTTAGTACCTGTTGTCCTGTATCACTGTACTTGCATACATACCTGGTTCATTATGTGACAGCAGTATGCATGATAGCTTGCTTATCAATTGTTCGCTCCAAATTATCTGATCTGTATGAATGGTTACATTAGTGTAGAATATATCCAATGCCAATGTTTTTTTAGCTCTGCATTGTTCTTGTAAGTACATGCTGTCCTTTATCAGTGTACTTATAATGACAGGTAGTTGTTCATGTACCATCACTCTGCAGCTTATTTTCCTTTGCCCTCCATTTTCTACACATCAGATCTATATTTACTCTTACCATAAGGTTGGTACTGAAGAAGTTTAGCTGTGCATTGCTCTTGGCTGTACCTTTTGCCTGTATCGCTGCACTTACATTTATAGCTACTTGGTTATGTAGCATCACTCTTCATCTTATCTTAAATATTCTCCATTTTTCGTATATTATCACATCTATATTTACTCTTAACAAAATGTAGAATAAAGGCAATGCTTTTGAAGAAGATTCTGTGGTAAACTTCTTGAATTGCCCCCCCCCCATCAGCATGGACAAGGCCTTTATAGAGCCTGTCTTCACCAATAATGTAAGTTTGTCCATCTCAAGCCTTCAAACTTTGTTGTATATATTTGGTTAGGCATGACTGCAACAGCTGTTTATTTTTGGTGTTTGCATCAAATTGCTTGTTTAAAGTTTATTATGTAGTTCATAAACAAAAGTTTGTCCTTTCTCAATTTAAGTTTTCAGTTGTACAACCAAGTTCCTTCTTCATACCATGTAAATTAAACTATACAGAGCAAGTGATCTTCTTTTGCACTGCATGTATGCTTCTGTTCTTCATCCGTAATCCAGTGGTGTGGTGAACCTACCCACTACAGCACAATGTCATATTCTGCAATGTCTTAACTATGAACAATGTCATATCATTCTACTATTATTTAAACCGTCTCTTTATTTGCCAATCTGAAATGGTATAAATTGACAGCACACTAACCATTGATACTTATGAGTTCTTGATCTGTAATCCAGTGGTGTCGTGAAGCTGCCAACTCCTTCACAATGTCATTTCCTGCCATGTCTTGACCTGAACAATACCATATTGTGTTAATGCAATTTTAAACTGTGTCACTTTATTCGTCAGTAAGAAATGTGATGAATTGTCAGCACTGATACTTTTATGTGCAAAACCTGTCATCTGTCTGCTTGTTTATCTTTCAGAGTGAGGAAGATATAAGTGTTGAACAAGCGCAGTCTCATCATCTTGCTCAGCTGCTTGCGCTGCAGCTCCCCAGCAGGGCTAACCTTTCTTGAACTCTATTGAAGTGCTGTCGGTTTTGTATATTATTTTGTCGGCGTGTTTATTTGCACTGGTGGCGATCTTTGATGCCCAGTGTATGTAATCTGCTGTCTGCTTGTGCTTTATTATCATAGTGGCGAACTTTGATGCCCAGTGGATGTAATATGCCGTAATTTCTTTATTGTATAGTCTAGGTTTTTTCTTATTCACGATGCTGCAGTTATTTTACTGTATATATATCCTGTCTTCGCAGTAAACCGGCCAAACCGTAAAATTACGGTACATAATCGGGCCGTCATGCAATCACGATGTAGGTTGGGCCTGAAACGTGCCGAACAGCTCACGGGCCGGCAGCAGCCCGAAATGAACCCCGGCCCATGATTGTGCGAATCAAATCACGGGCTTTTAACAGGCCAAAATTGTCTCGGTCCTTGTTTGGCCCAATCAGATATCGGCTGCGAGCAGGCCGGATGCAAACCGGGCCGTAGTTAGGCCCAACTATATGACGGGCTTTTAACAGGCCGAAATTAATATAGGGCCGAAATGTTAAACGGGCCCTTAACAGGCCAAAACTAATATCAGGCCGAATTACTAAGTGGGCCTTTAGCAAGTGGGCCCAAAAGCATAGTGTCCAGTTGACGGGCCGAATCTGATATGGGCCATAATTGAGCCCAAAGCCTCTTAAAGGGCCGGACCTGATCTGGGCCGTAATTTGGCCCAGAACGTGGTAGGCTTTTAACGGGCCGGATCTCATATGGGCCACTATTAGGCCCGGAGCGTGGCAGGCCATTAATGGACCGGATCAAATATGGGCCGGCATTTGGCCCAAAACATGGCAGCCAGTTAATGGGCCGGCCTACTAGGGTCCTCAAAATCTTGTGGGCCTACAGCTGGGCCGGCCCATTAATGTCGGCGAAATCTCGTGGGCCTTTAGCTGGGCCGGCCCATTATGATCCGCAAGAATCTTGTGGGCCTTTACCTGGGCCGGCCCATTATGGCACACAAAAATCTTGTGGGCCTTTACCTGGGCCGGCCCATTATGGCCCGCAAAATCTTGTGGGCCTTTAGCTGGGCCAGCCCATTATGGTCCGCAAAATCTCGTGGGCCTTTAGCTGGGCCGGCCCATTATGGTCCGCAAAATCTTGTGGGCCTTCAGTTGGGCCGGCCCATTTAAACTTGATGGGCCGGTCCACGTGTCAACATATCATAGGCGCGTCTCGCCCATTGGATGAGTGACACCTGTGCCAACGCGGACCTGACACGTGTCTCCTCCAGCCAATGATGATTTTACACGTGGAAAATCCCCATTGGTCGGGGCTGTTAACGGGTTATCGGATCCAAAACCCGACTCGATAGCTTAACGGCGTTCCGTTACGGTGGATGCCACGTGTCGGTCACCCTTGACGAAAGCACTTCTGTGACGCGCGATTTATCGTCATGGAAGTGGACACTTCCGTGATGATAATTTTGGTAATGTCATGGAACACTTCTACGATAGCACAGGTATGACTATCTTGATTCTGTCATAAATTTGTCATGGATGTACATGCATGACAAAAAAACGCGACCTACTGTGACAAACACGTATCATCACGGAAGTGTATTTTTTTTGTAGTGGCTCCTTGATGACAAGGAGGGTCCTGCTTAACTCCAGGCTCGCCAAACAAACCGTTGCCTCTGGGTCTTCGACAAAGGGCTCCATGGAAGGAGAGGGTCCGATGGGATTTAAGGTCCTATCTTCGGATGGGGTGACCCGCTCTGGATCTATGGCCAGAGCAGGGATAGCAGTTGGCCTGTGAGCGGCGTCAGACGACGGATCCGATGAGTTGCCTTCTTGGAGACGAGGAATAGTGGTCGGGGCAGTGAACCCTTCGAAGATCAAGTCTCCTGGGATATCAGCGACGTAATTCAGGCTCCTGAATCTGATCTGATGACCGGGGGCGTAGCTGTCGATCTGCTCAAGGCGAGCAACTGAATTGGCGTGCAAGGCGAGGCCGCCGAATACAAAAACTTAACCGGGGAGGAAGGTCTCCCCGGAAACAGCATCGTTGTTGATGATCAAACGAGCCATCGATCCTTCTGCCGACGACACAGTGGAACTCTCAATGAAAGCACCAATGTCGGTGTCAAAACCGGCCAATCTTGGGTAGGGGTCCCGAACTGTGCGTCTGAGGATCGAGGGTAACAGGAGATGGGGGACACGATGTTTACCCAGGTTTGGGCCCTCTTAATGGAGGTAATACCCTACTTCCTGCTTGATTGACTTTGATGAGTATAGGGGTTACAAGAGTTGATCTACCTCGAGATCGTAATGGCTAAACCCTAGGTGTCTAGCCTGTATGATTTTGTGATAGCCTCTACGGACTAAACCCCCCCCCCCCGGTTTATATAGACACCGGAGGGACCTAGGGTTGTATAGAGTCGGTTTACAGAGAAAGGAAACTACACATCCGGACGCCAAGCTTGCCATCCACGCAAAGGAGAGTCACATCTGGACACGGGGGAAGGCCTTCTATCTTGTATCTTCGCGGCCCATCAGTCCGGCCCATATCACATAGCCCGGACACCCGAGGACCCCATAGTCCAGGACTCCCTCACGGGGCGGCCGGGGCGGTGCGGCGGGGTGGGGTGGCCGGGGTGGCGGGGCGGCCAGGCCGGGGCGGCGCGGCGGGGTGGGGCAGCCGGGGCGGCGCGGCGGGGTGGGGCAGCCGGGGCGGCGAGGCGGAGCGGCGGGGCGGCTCGGGCATGGGGCGGCGACGCGGGTGTGATGAGGGAGGGAGAGAGAGAGGGGACAGAGAGAGGGACGTGGGGCTGGCGGCTTTTTAGTTTAGGTCACAGCTCTTTGCCGTCTGCTAGCGTTTCCTTGAATTTTAGCTAACGAACGTTAGTCGGCCTCTTTCTTTGCCGTCCGCTAGCCGACGGCAAAGAAAGTGGCCGTTAGGAGGCCCCCGCTGGTACGCCACCCTCCCTCTTTGACGTCCGCTAGCGGACGGCAAAGCTTGTATGCCATGTGCTAGCAGACGGCAAAGAACTGGCTGACGGCAAACACCATCTTTGTCGTCCGCTCTTTCTTTGCCGTCAGCTTTCTGTATGCTGATGGCAAATACCTCCTTTGCCATCAGCTAGCTGACGGCAAAGAACTGGCTGACGGCAAAGATCCTGATTCCAGTAGTGAATGACTCGTGCTACCGTTTCCTTGAATTTTATTGTGTTCCTAGAGTATTAAGTTCACGGACTGGGTTCGTAACTTGAGGATTATCCTCATTGTTGCACAGAAGAATTATGTCCTTGATGCACCGCTAGGTGACCCACCCGCTCTTGCTATCTAGACGTTGTGAACACGTGACAAATGCGGATTGATGACTACTCGATAGTTTAGTGTGCCATGCTTTACGGCTTAGAACCAGGGCTCCAAAGGCGTTTTGAGCACCACAGAGCATATGAGATGTTCTGCTACCTCTTGAGCACTGCGTTGGTTTTCCCTTGAAGAGGAAAGGGTGATGCAGCAAAGTAGCGTAAGTATTTCCCTCAGTTTTTGAGAACCAAGGTATCAATCCAGTAGGAGGCCACGCAAAAGTCCTCGCAACCACCGCGATAAGGGGTTGTCAATCCCTACACGGTCACTTACGAGAGTGAGATCTGATAGATATGATAAGATAATATTTTTGGTATTTTTGTGATAAAGATGCAAAGTAAAGAAAATAAAATAAAAGCGGCAATGGAAATAGCTTGTTGTTGGAAGATTGACATGATGGAAAATAGACCCGGGGGCCATAGGTTTCACTAGTGGCTTCTCTCAAGAGCATAAGTATTTTACGGCGGGTGAACAAATTATTGTTGAGCAATTGATAGAATTGAGCATAGTTATGAGAATATCTATGTATGATCATGTATATAGGCATCACGTCCGAGACAAGTAGACCGACTCCTGCCTACATCTACTACTATTACTCCACACATCGACCGCTATCCAGCATGCATCTAGAGTATTAAGTTCATAAGAATAGAGTAACGCTTTAAGCAAGATGACATGATGTAGAGGGATAAACTCATGCAATATGATATAAACCCCATCTTGTTATCCTCGATGGCAACAATGCAATACGTGCCTTGTTGCCCCTACTGTCACTGGGAAAGGACACCACAAGATTGAACCCAAAGCTAAGCACTTCTCCCATTGCAAGAAAGATCAATCTAGTAGGCCAAACCAAACTGATAATTCGAAGAGACTTGCAAAGATAACCAATCATACATAAAAGAATTCAGAAGATTCAAATATTGTTCATAGATAAACTTTATCATAAACCCACAATTCATCGGTCTCAACAAACACACCGCAAAAGAAGATTACATCGAATAGATCTCCACAAGAGAGGGGGAGAACATTGTATTGAGATCCAAAAAGAGAAAAGAAGCCATAACTATGGACCCGAAGGTCTGAGGTAAACTACTCACACATCATCGGAGAGGCTATGGTGTTGATGTAGAAGCCCTCCGTGATTGATGCCCCCTCCAACGGAGCTCCGAAACAGGCCCCAAGATGGGATCTCACGGGTACAGAAGGTTGCGGCGGTGGAATTAGGTTTTTGGCTCCGTATTTGGTAGTTTGAGGGTACGTAGGTATATATAGGAGGAAGAAGTACGTCGGTGGAGCAACATGGGGCCCACGAGGGTGGAGGGCGCGCCCAGGGGGGTAGGCGCGCCCTCCTACCTCGTGGCTTCCTGGTAGCTTTCTTGACGTAGGGTCCAAGTCCTCTAGATCATGTTCGTTCCGAAAATCACGTTCCCGAAGGTTTCATTCCGTTTGGACTCCGTTTGATATTCTTTTTCTGCGAAACTCTGAAATAGGCAAAAACAGCAATTCTGGGCTGGGCCTCCGGTTAATAGGTTAGTCCCAAAAATAATATAAAAGTGTACAATAAAGCCCAATAATGTCCAAAACAGAATATAATATAGCATGGAACAATAAAAAATTATAGATACGTTGGAGACGTATCAAGCATCCCCAAGCTTAATTCCTGCTCGTCCTCGAGTAGGTAAATGATAAAAACAGAATTTTTGATGTGGAATGCTACTTCGCATAATTTCAATGTAATTCTTCTTAATTGTGGTATGAATATTCAGATCCAAGAGATTCAAGATGAAAGTTCAATATTGACATAAAAATAATAATACTTCAACCATACTAACTAAGCAATTATGTCCTCTCAAAATAACATGGCCAAAGAAAGTTCATCCCTACAAAATCATATAGTTTAGTCATGATCCATTTTCGTCACACAAGAATTCTCTCATCATGCACAACCCCCATGACAAGCCAAGCAATTGTTTCATACTTTATTAATCTCAAACTTTTTCAACTTTCACGCAATACATGAGCGTGAGCCATGGATATAGCACTATGGGTGGAATAGAATATAATGATGGGGGTTATGTGGAGAAGACAAAAAAGCAGAAAGTCTCACATCAACGAGGCTAATCAATGAGCTATGGAGATGCCCATCGATTGATGTTAATGCAAGGAGTAGGGATTGCCATGCAACGGATGCACTAGAGCTATAAATATATGAAAGCTCAACAAAAGAAACTAAGTGGGTGTGCATCCAACTTGCTTGCTCACGAAGACCTAGGGCACTTGAGTAGGCCCATTGTTTGAATATACAAGCCAAGTTCTATAATGAAAAATTCCCACTAGTATATGAAAGTGACAAAACAAGAGACTTTCTATCATGAAGATTATGGTGCTACTTTGAAGCACAAGTGTGGTAAAAGGATAGTAACATTGTCCCTTCTCTCTTTTTCTCTCATTTTTTTGGGCCTTCTCTTTTTTTTATGGCCTTTCTCTCCCTTTTTTTTATTCCTCACTTGGGACAATGCTCTAGAAAATGATGATCATCACACTTCTATTTATTTACAACTCAATGATTACAACTCGATACTAGAACAAAGTATGACTCTATATGAATGCCTCCGGCGGTGTACCGGGATATGCAATGAACCAAGAGTGAAATGTATGAAAATTATGAATGGTGGCTTCGCCACAAATACTATATCAACTACATGATCATGCAAAGCAATATGACAATGATGAACATGTCATGATAAATGGAACGGTGGAAAGTTGCATGGCAATATATCTTGGAATGGCTATGGAAATGCCATAATAGGTAGGTATGGTGGTTGTTTTGAGGAAGATATAAGGAGGTCTATGTGTGAAAGAGCGTATCATATCACGGGGTTTGGATGCACCGGCGAAGTTTGCACCAACTCTCAATGTGAGAAAGGGCAATGCACGGTACCGAAGAGGCTAGCAATGATGGAAAGGTGAGAGTGTGTATAATCCATGGACTCAACATTAGTCATAAAGAACTCACATACTTATTGCAAAAATCTACAAGTCATCAAAAACCAAGCACTACGCGCATGCTCCTAGGGGGATAGATTGGTAGGAAAAGACCATCGCTCGTCCCCGACCACCACTCATAAGGAGGACAATCAAAGAACACCTCATGTTTCAAATTTGTTACATAACGTTTACCATACGTGCATGCTACGGGACTTGCAAGCTTCAACACAAGTATTTCTCAAATTCCCAACTACTCAACTAGCACAACTTTGATATCACTACCTCCATGTCTCAAAACAATCATCAAGTATCAAACTTCTCTTAGTATTCAGCACACTCATAAGAAAGTTTTTTACTAATCTTGAATACCTAGCATAATAGGATTATTTAAGCAAATTACCATGCTATTTAAGACTCTCAAAATAATCTAAGTGAAGCATGAGAGATCAATAGTTTCTATAAAACAAATCCACCACCGTGCTCTAAAAGATATAAGTGAAGTACTAGAGCAAAAACTATATAACTCAAAAGATATAAGTGAAGCACATAGAGTATTCTAATAATTTCCGAATCATGTGTGTCTCTCTCAAAAGGTGTGTACAGAAAAGATTATTGTGGTAAACTAAAAAACAAAGACTCAAATAATACAAGACGCTCCAAGCAAAACACATATCATGTGGTGAATAAAAATATAGCTCCAAGTAAAGTTACCGATGGAAGTAGACAAAAGAGGGGATGCCTTCCGGGGCATCCCCAAGCTTTGGCTTTTAGGTGTCCTTAGATTATCTTGGGGGTGCCATGGGCATCCCCAAGCTTAGGCTCTTGCCACTCCTTGTTCCATAATCCATCAAATCTTTTACCCAAAACTTGAAAACTTCACAACACAAAACTTAGCAGAAAATCTCGTGAGCTCCGTTAGCGAAAGAAAACAAAACACCACTTCAAGGTACTGTAATGAACTCATTCTTTATTTATATTGGTGTTAAACCTACTGTATTCCAACTTCTCTATGGTTTATAAACTATTTTACTAGCCATAGATTCATCAAAATAAGCAAACAACACACGAAAAACAGAATCTGTCAAAAACAGAACAGTCTGTAGTAATCTGTAACTAACGCAAACTTCTGGAACTCCAAACAATCAGAAAAAATAGGACGACCTAGACAATTTGTTTATTTATCAGCAGCAATTGGAATCAATATTTTATCACGTTCTGGTGATTTTTAAAAATTATTTTCGTGAACAGAAAGTTTCTGGAATTTACAGCAAGATCAAATAACTATCATCCAAGAAGATCCTATAGGTTTAACTTGGCACAAACACTAATTAAAACATAAAAACACATCTAACCAGAGGCTAGAACGAATATTTATTCCTAAACAGAAGCAAAAAGCAAAAAACTAAAAATAAAATTGGGTTGCCTCCCAACAAGCGCTATCGTTTAACGCCCTTAGCTAGGCATAAAAGCAAGGATAGATCTAGGTATTGCCATCTTTGGCTTTCAATTTTTTTAGCGGAATCAAGCTCGAATCCGGGAGGTTCTTTACGTTTCCCTTCATATTTGGAAATTTTTAGATCTAAAGAATCCAACCGCTTATTGCAAAGAGTAATCAACATATTCATGCGGTGAATATTTCCGCTAACGTTCTTAAGAGGTTCAAGAGACTTTTGTAAAATCTTAGTTACTTCGCAAATTTTTTCAAAAACTTGTGTCTCTTCCTGTGTATGATGAGGCCCGTTTTGTTGAGATAGTTTCCCACTATACCTTCTATAACTTCATGCGCAATATGGGGATCAATTTCAATAAAATTGCCTTTGGCAACGCAATCCAAGAGTTGTCTATGAGACATATTTAATCCAACATAAAAATTGCGAAGCAAAATTCTAAGGTTCACTTCAAAGGTACAATTACGGTAAGACTCCATCATTCTAAACCAGGCATCTTTTAAGTTTTCTCCTTGTCTTTGTTTGAAGTGAAAGACTTCAAACTCAGGGGACAACAGAGTTGATAAGGACTAGCCATAACGACAAGCAAAATGAAAAGAGGCGAACGGAAAAGAGAGGGCGAATAAAACGGCAAGGGTGAAGTGGGGGAGAGGAAAACGAGAGGCAAATGGCAAATAATGTAATGCGGGAGATAAGGGTTTGTGATGGGTACTTGGTATGTTGACTTTTGCGTAGACCTCCCCGGCAACGGCGCCAGAAATCCTTCTTGCTACCTCTTGAGCACTGCGTTGGTTTTCCCTTGAAGAGGAAAGGGTGATGCAGCAAAGTAGCGTAAGTATTTCCCTCAGTTTTTGAGAACCAAGGTATCAATCCAGTAGGAGGCCACGCACGAGTCCCTCGCACCTACACAAACAAATAAATCCTCGCAACCAACGCGATAAGGGGTTGTCAATCCCTACACGGTCACTTACGAGAGTGAGATCTGATAGATATGATAAGATAATATTTTTGGTATTTTTATGATAAAGATGCAAAGTAAAGAAAGTAAAATAAAACGGCAAGAAATAGCTTGTTGTTGGGAGATTAATATGATGGAAAATAGACCCGGGGGCCATAGGTTTCACTAGTGGCTTCTCTCAAGAGCATAAGTATTTACGGTGGGTGAACAAATTACTGTTGAGCAATTGACAGAATTGAGCATAGTTATGAGAATATCTAGGTATGATCATGTATATAGGCATCACGTCCGAGACAAGTAGACCGACTCCTGCCTGCATCTACTACTATTACTCCACACATCGACCGCTATCCAGCATGCATCTAGAGTATTAAGTTCATAAGAACAGAGTAACGCTTTAAGCAAGATGACATGATGTAGAGGGATAAACTCATGCAATATGATATAAACCCCATCTTGTTATCCTCGATGGCAACAATACAATACGTGCCTTGCTGCCCCTACTGTCACTGGGAAAGGACACCGCAAGATTGAACCCAAAGCTAAGCACTTCTCCCATTGCAAGAAAGATCAATCTAGTAGGCCAAACCAAACTGATAATTCGAAGAGACTTGCAAAGATAACCAATCATACATAAAAGAATTCAGAAGATTCAAATATTGTTCATAGATAAACTTGATCATAAACCCACAATTCATCGGTCTCAACAAACACACCGCAAAAGAAGATTACATCGAATAGATCTCCACAAGAGAGGGGGAGAACATTGTATTGAGATCCAAAAAGAGAGAAGAAGCCATCTAGCTAATAACTATGGACCCGAAGGTCTGAGGTAAACTACTCACACATCATCGGAGAGGCTATGGTGTTGATGTAGATGCCCTCCGTGATCGATGCCCCCTCTGGCGGAGCTCCAGAACAGGCCCCAAGATGGGATCTCACGGGTACAGAAGGTTACGGCGGTGGAATTAGGTTTTTGGCTCCGTATCTGGTAGTTTGGGGGTACGTAGGTATATATAGGAGGAAGAAGTACGTCGGTGGAGCAACATGGGTCCCACGAGGGTGGAGGGCGCGCCCAGGGGGGTAGGCGCGCCCCCCTACCTCGTGGCTTCCTGGTAGCTTTCTTGACGTAGGGTCCAAGTCCTCTGGATCATGTTCGTTCCGAAAATCACGTTCCCGAAGGTTTCATTCCGTTTGGACTCCGTTTGATATTCTTTTTCTGCGAAACTCTGAAATAGGCAAAAAAGCAATTCTGGGCTGGGCCTTCGGTTAATAGGTTAGTCCCAAAAATAATATAAAAGTGTATAATAAAGCCCAATAATGTCCAAAACAGAATATAATATAGCATGGAACAATCAAAAATTATAGATACGTTGGAGACGTATCATGTTCCAAGAGCTGAAATTTATATTTCAACCTAATGCTCGGGTTGAGAGATATGAAGTCTCCAACAAGTTCTTTAGCTGTAAAATGGAGGAGACCAGTTTTGTCAGTGTACACATACTTGGAATGTCTAGGTACAACAACCTCTTGACTCAGTTGGGAATTGAGCTGCCAGATGAGTGTGTTATTGATAAAGTTCTTCAATCACTTCCACTAAGCTATAAAGGCTTTGTGATGAACTATAATATGCAAGGAATGACTAAAACGATTTCCGACCTCTTTGCGATGCTGAAATCGGCGGAGGTAGAAATCAAGAAAAGAGCATCAAGTGTTGATGGTTAATAAAACCACCAGTTTCAAGAAAAAAGGGCAAGGGAAATAAAGGGAACTTCAAGAAGACCGGCAAGGAAGTTGTCGCTCCCGTGAAGAAGCCCAAAGCTGGACCCAAGCCTGAGACCGAGTGCTTCTACTGCAAGGGTAATGGTCACTGGAAGCGGAACTGCCCCAAATATTTGGCAGATAAGAAGGATGGCAAAGTCAAAAAAGGTATATATGATATACATGTTATTGATGTGTTCCTTACTAATGCTCGCAGCAGCGCCTGGGTACTTGATACTGGTTCGGTTGCTCATATTTGTAACTCAAAACAGGAGCTACAAAATAAACGAAGATTGGCTAAGGATGAGGTGACGATGCGCGTCGGGAATGGTTCCAAGGATGATGTGATCGCCGTTGGCACGCTACGTACCTCTACATCTACCTTCGGGATTAGTTTTAGACCTCAATAATTGTTCTTTGGTGCCAACGTGCATGAACATTATATCTGGATCTTGTTTATTGCGAGACGGTTATTCATTTAAGTCAGAGAATAATGGTTGTTCTATTTATATGAGTAGTATCTTTTATGGGCATGCACCTTTGATGAATGGTCTATTCTTGTTGAATCTCCATCGTAGTGATACACATATTTATAATATTGATGCCAAAAGATGCAAAGTTGATAATGATAGTGCAACATACTTGTGGCACTGCAGTTTAGCTCATATTGGTGTAAAGCGCATGAAGAAACGCCATGCGGATGGACTTTTGGAATCACTTCATTATGAATTATTTGATACTTGTGAACCATGCCTCGTGGGTAAGATGACTAAAACTCCGTTCTCCAGAACAATGGAGTGAGCTAATGACTTATTGCAAAAAATACATACCGATGTATGCGGTCCAATGAGTGTTGAGGCACGCCGCGGGTATCATTATTTTCTAACCTTCATAGATGATTTGAGTATGTATGGGTATATCTACTTGATGAAACACAAGTCTGAAACATTTGAAAAGTTCAATGAATTTTAGAGTGAAGTGGAGATTCATCGTAACAAGAAAATAAAGTTTCTACGATCTGATCGCGGAGGCGAATATTTGAGTTACGAGTTTGGCCTTCATTTAAGACAATGTGGAATTGTTTCACAACTCACGCCACCTGGAACACCACAGCGTAATGGTGTGTCCGAACATCGTAACCGTACTTTATTAGATATGGTGTATTCTGTGACGTCTCTTACCGATTTGCCTTTATCATTTTGGGGTTATGCATTAGAGACAGACGCATTCACGTTAAATAGGGCACCATCTAAATCCGTTGAGACGACACCGTATGAACTATGGTTTGGCAAGAAACCTAAGCTGTCATTTCTTAAAGTTTGGGGATGCGATGCTTATGTCAACAGGCTTCAACCTGATAAGCTCGAACCCAAAGTAGAGAAGTGCGTCTTCACAGGATACCCTAAAGAAACTATTGGGTATACCTTCTACCACAGATCCGAAGGCAAGATCTTTGTTGCTAAGAATGGGTCATATCTGGAGAAGGAGTTTCTCTCAAAAGAAGTGAGTGGTAGGAAAGTAGAACTTGATGAGGTAGTTGTACCTGCTCTCGAATTGGAAAGTAGTACATCAGAGGAAACCATTCCCGTGATGCCTACACTAACCAGAGAGGAAGCAAATAAAGATGATCATGAAAATTCAGATCAAGTTACTACTGGACCTCGTAGGTCGACCAGAACGCGTACCGCACCCGAGTGGTACGGTAATCCTGTCATGGAATTCATGTTGTTAGACAACGGCGAGCCTACGAACTATCAAGAAGCTATGATGAGCCCAGATTCCGACAAATGGCTTGAGGCCATGAAATCTGAGATAGGATCCATGTATAAGAACAAAGTTTGGACTTTGGTGGACTTGCCAGATGATCGACAAGCCATTGGAAATAAATGGATCTTCAAGAGGAAGACGAACGCTCATGGTAATATCACTGTCTACAAAGCTCGACTTGTCGCAAAAGGTTTTCGACAAGTTCAAGGAGTTGACTACGATGAGACTTTCTCACCCGTAGCGATGCTTAAGTCTGTCAGAATCATGTTAGCAATTGCTACATTTTATGATTATGAAATTTGGCAAATGGACGCCAAAACTGCATTCCTTAACGGGTTTCATAAAGAAGAGTTCTATATGATGCAACCAGAAGGTTTTTTCAATCCTAAAGGTGCTAACAAAGTGTGCAAGCTCCAGCGATCCATCTATGGACTAATGCAAGCATCTTGGAGTTGGAATATACACTTTGATGATGTGATCAAAGCATTTGGTTTTATACAGACTTACGTTGAAGCCTGTATTTACAAGAAAGTGAGTGGGAGCTCTATAGCATTTCTGATATTATATGTGGATAACATATTGCTGGTTGGAAATGATATAGAATTTCTGGATAGCATAAAAGGATACTTGAATGAGAATTTTTCAATGAAAGACCACGATGAAGCTGCTTACATATTGGGCATCAAGATCTATAGGGATAGATCGAGACGCTTAATAGGACTTTCACAAAGCACATACCTTGACAAAGTTCTGAAGAAGTTCAAAATGGACCAGTCAAAGAAAGGTTCTTGCATGTGTTGCAAGGTGTGAAATTGAGTCAGACTCAAAGTCCTACCACGACAGAAGATAGAGAGATAATGAAAGTCATTCCCTATGCCTCAGCCATAGGTTCTATAATGTATGCCATGTTGTGTACCATACTTGATGTGTGCCTTGCCATAAGTTTGGCATGGAGGTACCAAAGTAATCCAGGAGTGGATCACTGGACAGCGGTCAAGAATATCCTGAAGTACCTCAAAAGGACCAAGGATATGTTTCTCATTTATGGAGGTGACGAAGAGCTCATTGTAAAGGGTTACGTTGATGCTAGCTTCGACACAGATCCGGATGACTCTAAGTCACAAACCGGATACGTATTTATATTGAATGGTGGAGCTATCAATTGGTGCAACTCCAAGCAGAGCGTCGTGGCGGGATCTACGTGTGAAGCGGAGTGCATAGCTGCTTCGGAAGCAGCACATGAAGGAGTGTGGACGAAGGACTTCATATCCGATCTGGGTGTAATACCCAGTGCATCGGGTCCAATGACAATCTTTTGTGACAATGATACGTCTCCGTCGTATCTACTTTTCCTAATGCTTTTACTCTTGTTTTGGACTCTAATTTGCATGATTTGGATCAAACTAACCAGGACTAACGCTGTTTTCAGCAGAACTGCCGTGGTGTTGTTTTTGTGCAGAAATAAAAGTTCTCGGAATGGAACGAAACTTTTTGGAGATTTTTTATGGAATAAAAGAAAAATATTGGAGCCAAGAACCACCGGAGGGGGGCCCCTGGGTGAGCACAACCCACCATGGCGCGCCCCCTCTCCTGGCACGCCCAAGTGGGTTGTGCCCACCTGGTGGCCCCGCTGACCCTATCTCCAATGCTATAAAATCCTATTTTCGAAGAGAAAAATAAAGGAGGAAGAATTATCGCATTTCACGAGATGGAGCCGCCGCCGCCTCCTGTTATTTATCGGGAGGCCAGATCTGGAGTCCTTTGGGGCTCCGGAGAGGGGAATCTTCGGTCTTCGTCATCACCAATCCTTCTCCATCGCCAATTCCATGATGCTCCCCACCGGGAGTGACTAATTCCTTTTAGGCTCGCTGGTCGGTGAGGGAGTTGGATGAGATTCATCATGTAATCGAGTTAGTTTTGTTAGGGCCTGATCCCTAGTATCCAAAATGTTCTGACATTGATGTTGCTATGACTTTGCCATGCTTAATGGTTGTCACTTTGGGCATGGGTGCCATGATTTCGGATCTGAACCGTTTATGTTATCACCGTTATATTCATGTTCTAGATCCAATCTTGCATGTTATAGTCTCCTATTACATGTTATGATCCGCAAACCCCGGAGTGACAATAGTCGGGATACTTTCCGATGATGACCGTAGTTTGAGGAGTTCATCTATTCACTATGTGCTAATGCTTTGTTCCGGTTCTCTATTAAAAGGAGGCCTTAATATCCCTTAGTTTCCTTGCGGACCTCGCTGCCATGGGAGGGTAGGACAAAATATGTCATGCAAGTTCTTTCCATTAGCATGTATGACTATTTACGGAATACGTGCCTACATTATATTTATGAACTGGAGCTAGTGCCGTATCGCCCTAGTTTATGACTGTTATATGATGAATATCATCCAACGAATTCACCGATCCAATGCCTACGAGTTTTCACATATTGTTCTTGCTAAGTTACTATTGCTATTGCTACTGTTACACTTGCTACAAAATCATTGCTATCACTGTTACCGTTACTGTTACTGTTACTACTACTATCGAAATTATCATACTACTGTGCTACTAATCATACTGCTGCAGATAATTAATCTCCAGGTGTGGTTGAATTGACAACTCATCTGCTAATACTTGCAAATATTCTTTGGCTCCAGTTGTGTCGAATCTATAAATTTGGGTTGAATACTCTACCCTCGAAAATTGTTGCGATCCCCTATACTTGTGGGTTATCAAGACCTTTTTCTGGCGCTGTTGCCGGGGAGCATAGCTATATTTGTTGAGTCACTTGGGATTATTATCAATCTATCATTATGAAGAATTTGAAGGATACCAAGACTAAGAGTTTTCCCTTTAAGATGAGGGGAGGTAAGGAACTGCCATCTAGCTCTTCACTTGATTCACCTTCTATTTTGAGTAGACTTGCAACACCACCACATGCTACTAATCATGATATGTCGCAAGTTATTGATGATGCTACTTATATGAATTCTACTCATGATAATGCTAGTACCTTGCTTGATGATGATGTGCCACTGGGTGAATTTCTTGATGAACAAATTACTAGAGTTAGAGAGAAAGAAATTACCGAAGCCGATGAAGTACTTGAAACTAAAAATCTTGAAACACCTACTAGACCTAGCTCTCCTAGATATGAATTGCCTAAAGTACCTGAAGGTTATGTTATGGATGAGGAGACAGCTAGAGACTTTTTTGCTTGCAATGATAGAGATGATCTTAAGAAATTATTATGCAAACTGAAAGAAAAATCTTTGAATGCTAGAATGAAATGTGATCCTCAGTTTGCTACTTCACCTATCTTTGTTGATGATAAGGAGTATGAATTATCTGTCAACCTAGAGTTGATTACTTTGATTGAATCTGATCCTTTCCGTGGTTATGAAACTGAAACTGTTGTGGCACACCTTACTAAATTGAATGATATAGCCACCCTATTTGCTCATGATGAGAAGATTCGCTCCTATTATATTCTCAAATTATTTCCGTTCTCATTAAAGGGTGATGCTAAGATATGGTACAATACTCTTGCTCCTGGTTGTGTGCGTAGTCCCCAGGATATGATTTATTACTTCTCTGAAAAATGTTTTCCTGCTCATAAGAAACAAGCTGCCTTACAGGAAATATTTAACTTTGTGCAAATTGAAGAAGAGAGTCTCCCACAAGCTTGGGGAAGGCTTCTCCAATTGCTTAATGCTTTGCCTGATCATCCACTTAAGAAAAATGAAATACTTGATATCTTCTATAATGGACTAACCGATGCTTCTAGGGATTTCCTAGATAGTTGTACTGGTTGTGTTTCCAGGGAACGAACTGTTGGACAAGCTGAGGAATTATTGAATAATGTATTGAACAATTATGATGATTGGACTCTTCCTGAACCACCGCATAAACCCACTCCAAAGAAGAGGGGTATCTTGTATCTCAGTCCGGAAGATATGCAAGAGGCAAAGAAATCTATGAAGGAAAAAGGTATTAGAGCTGAGGATGTCAAAATTTACCTCCTATTGAAGAAATACATGGGCTTGATACACCACCACCAAAGGTGGTAGAGTTAAATTCTTTAATGAAGTTTTATGAAAGTGATATCCCTTATAATAAACATCCTAGTCAATGCCTTTATGAGTTTGGCAGCTACATTAGAAAACAAGATCACTTCAATGCCAATGTTATGAAACAATTGAAATATAATTCTAATATGATTGCTTGCTTGAGTGACTTTTTATTTAGAATCTCCAATGATGTTAGAGGTGTAGGAAAACATGCTTCTATGGTTCAAACTCAACTAGAACAAGTTGCTAAATCTCAAAGAGAGTTGCTTGATGAAATGAATAATAATATAAATGACTTTGCTGTTAGAGTAGCAACTAGAGGAGGTAAAATGACTCAGGAACCACTTTATCCCGAAGGTCACCCTAAAAGAATTGAACAAGACTCTCAAAGAATTAACGCTGATGCACCTAGTCCTTCTAAAAAGAAGAAGAAAAAGAAAATGACAGGACTTTGCATGCTTCTAGTGAACCTGAGATAGAAAAACCTCCTGATAATAATGATGTTTCTATTTCTGATGATGAAACTCAATCTGGTAATGAACATTCACCTAGTGATAATGAAAAAGATAATGATGATGTTCATGAAGACACTCTACTAGACAAAGATAAAGAACCAGATAATGATGAAATAGAACCAGCTGTTGGTCTTGATAACCCACAACCTAAAAATAAAAGATATGATAAAAGAGACTTTGTTGCTAGAAAATATGGAAGGGGAAGAGAACCATGGGTTCAAAAACTCATGCCATTTCCACCTAAATCAACTAAGAAAAAGGATGATGAAGAATTTGAACGCTTTGCTAAAATTCTTAGGCCAGTCTTTTTGTGCACTCGCTTGACTGATATTTTAAAGATGGCCCTTATGCAAAGTATATTAAAGACATCATCTCCAATAAAAGAAAAATACTAGAAGCTGAAATATCCACCATGCTTGCTAATTATTCTTTTAAGGATGGAGTACCTAAAAATTTTGGAGATCCGGGAATACCAACTATACCTTGCTCCATCAAAAGAAACTATGTGAAAACTGCTTTATGTGATCTAAGAGTTGTTGTTAGTGTTATGCCTTTCTCCTTATATAAAAGACTTGATTTAAACTCACACCTACTGAAATATCTTTGCAAATGGCTGACAAAGTAACTACCATACCGATTGGTATTTGTGAGGATGTGCCTGTTGTTGTTGCTACTATCTTAACTGACTTTGTTATACTTGAGATGCCCGAGGACGACAATATGTCGATTATCCTTGGTAGATGCTTCTTGAATACTGCAGGGGCTGTTATTGATTGCAATAAAAGCAATGTCACTTTTCATATCAATGGCAATGAGCATACGGTGCACTTTCCAAAGAAACAATTCCAAGTGAATGGTATCAATGTTATTGAAAATTCTCTAACACTCACTATTGGAAGTTTTCGAATACCACTACCTACTACCAAAAAGAAATATGAAATGCTTATTGTGGGGGATATGCATATCCCCATTGAGGTAACTTAGTGTTTTACGAAAGTTCTTCAGTTTCATGCTAATTGAAAGTGGTTGTTAATAAGACTTGATAAACTTATTAATGGATCATTTTTTAGAGGTATGAAGTTGATGAATTTAGTAAGCACCACCTTCTGTCCCTAACTTTTATTTCATGTTCTTCTTAGTTAAATAAAATAAGTGCCATGTTTTGTCTGTTATCTAAATTTCCCGTGCTATAAAAATGACCTGAAAATAAAAGTTCTCATAATGCCCTGAAAATTTAATACAAATTTTTTCTGAATATTTAAGAATTTTTTATGCAAATAACATCAGAGGGGGAGCACCAGGTGGGCACAACCCACCTGGGTGCGCCAGCAGCCCCAGGCGCGCCCTGGTGGGTTGTGGTCCCCACGTGGCCCCCCTCACTTACCTCTTTAGCCCATGTCATCATCTACCGCCAGAAAAAAAATCACCATTGCTCTCTCTCTCTCTCTCGTGTTCTTGCTCTCAAACCTGCGGATTTCGATCTCTTTGCTCGAAGCTCCGTTTCTGAAATTGTTTTGGGGGATTGCTACTTGGTATGTGACTCCTCCATTGGTCCAATTAGTTTTTTATTTAGTGGATTATATTTTGAATAATTAGCTACCCTTGGTGTTGCTATAGATGAGCTTGCATGTTGAATTCTTAGAGTTCTAAGTAGTTTGAATGCTCAATATGGTCTCTATACATCTCTATGAGTAGTTGCTATCAATCTTGTGAAGTTTTGTTATCAAAAATTTTGTGGACTAAAAATTTCAGAATTTTATTTATAGGAATAAGATGAGTTTCTTTAGGAAGTTTTCTTCCAAGAAGAACTCTAAGGGAGTCATTGGGGAGTCATCGGACAATGATCTCCGCACTCACAGAATGGCGGAGGTGCAGTCGTGCAAATGGTCGTATAACCCCTTCATGGATGGAGCCAGGACCAGTCAAGAGTTTGCACAGTTTGCTGCTAATGCTGGTCTCACTGACTTCATCGCAGCTGAGTGTGAACAATACTATCTCCTTACAAATTCCTTTGTGCAAAGTTTTCATTTTCTGAGTAGGAATAACCCTCCTTAGGTGCAGTTTAATTTATATGCTGAAACCCATCAGATACCACTTACTGAATTTTGTGACATTTGCTTGATCCCTTCTGATGGGGAAATAAGGGAGCCTAGGCCTACAGAGTTTGAGGGTTTTATCATACACTGTCAGTGGGAGATGAGAGAGGGGTTTCGAGTGTCAAAGCCACTAGCTTGCATTTTCCTTCTGTGCACTATTTTGCTCTATTTATCGCGAGGTGTTTACTTGCTAGAGAGGATGTTGGTGCACTTAGTGCCCCCCATTTCAATGTCTTACGCCGTGCACTTTTCGGCGATAACAGCTACAACCTTGGGGCTATTATTGCACGCCGTTTGCACCTTAACAGGACCAAGGGTAAAATTAATGGTGGTATTTACGCTACTCGCTTAGCGAGTCATTTCAATGTTCAGTTTCGCCAGCGTGATTAACGTTTAACCAAGGTTTATTTAGATCGCCAGGCTATGGCTGCCCATCAATTTATTGATGGCGAGAACACTGCTATTCATATTCCTTACAACCTGGTTTTCAGTGAGAATACCCATGATATTATCCCGTTGCCTGCACCTGCTTTGTTCGACTTTATTGCCAGGAGAGGATACACGATCATGCCGGAGGACCTCGTCGCCTATCGGAACAACCAGGCAGCAGCTGAGGAGGAGCCTCAGGAGTGGGACCCCCAAGTGCCCGCTCCACAACACTTCAACGTGGGACCCGAGGGTTACTACGAGTGGTGATTACCAAGTTAGGCCAAAAGCCTAAGCTTGGGGGAGTATGTATTTCCACCGACATTACATTCATGTTCACACATTTCATTCCAGTTGTCGGTGTTCACACTTTTTCATTGTATTATCCATATTAGATTTATTTTCTCGCTTTCTTCTTGTGTCTTTGAAAAACTTTGAGAAATCTAAAAATATATTTCTTATTTCTTTTCAGTTTTTCTTTCTACTTTAATTAGTTGTAGTATTTGAAAGAAAACCCAAAAAGATTTCCTTGTTCTTCTTTTGTCCGTTGGGAGCTTTCCCGTGTAAATAGTTTTTTCTCGTTTTTGTTTTTCTTTTTAATTTTCTTTGCTCAAGAAAAACTAAAAACTCCAAAAATATTTCAGTGTGTTTCTCTGAAATTCCTTTCCTTTTATCGTGTCATACCGAGGAGAAGACCACGATGAAAATGTTGAGTGGCTCTCATTTGCATTATTGTTGATCTAACAAAGAGCTCAAATTGCCTTGTCTTCTCCTCTTGAATAAAATGTTTGTAGATTCCAGCTTAGTCCACGGCACTCTTGCACTATTATTATTTTCATATCATTCGGTCGTGCAAGTGAAAGGCAAAAATGACGATATTTGATGAACTGGCTGTGGCAAAGAGAAACGGGTATGAACTCAACATGTTTTGTTTTTGTAAATATGTTTAACCTAGTATCCATGATTCAGCCTATTATGATCAAACATGTTTGCAATGACAATTAGAGATTATAGTTTCTCATTCCATGCTTAAGTAGCTAGGAGTGGATAATGATTTATCTTGGATGTCAACATGCATTAAAATGATTGTGATGTGGTATGATGATATGGTATCCTCCTCTGAATGTTCGAGTGGCTTGACTTGTCACATGTTCATGCATGTAGTTGAATCAAAACCAGCATAGCTTCTATGATATTTATGTTCATGGTGTTCACATCCTACTCATGCTAGTATCCAATGTTAGTTATGCATAATGCATGTTCATGACCATTTTCGCTCTCTAGCTGGCCGCTTCTCAACCTATTTGCTAGCCTTCGCCTGTGCTAAGCGGGAATACTGCTTGTGCATCAAAATCCTAAAACCCAAGTTATTCCAGATGAGTCCACCATACCTACCTATATGTGGTATTACCCCGCCGTCCTAAGTAAATTTTCATGTGCCACCTCTAAAACTTCAAATAAACATCCATTTTGTGTGCCTGGATTGTTCATAGAGTGACAGGAGGTAGTCAATATCTTCCATGCTAAGTGGGTTATTCTCATGATGAGTGTTTATTCACTCGTCCTTGCACGAGACGGGCAGAAATAGGAATTCCCAGTCCCGAATTCAAATTGCAAATAATTAAACAAAACTCCCCCAGGAATGATGTTGGTATGGACGGTACCCGTGGATTCGGCTAGCCATGGAGTGTGTTTGTTGGTGGAGGGGGAGTAAACCTTTAGCTTTATCGCGTGTGAACCGCCACTAATGTGTTTAGCATGGAAGATATCGATAAACAATGGTCACGAAGTAAACTGGAAGGGTGCATTTCTCAAAATTTCAATTATCTCTGTTTTAAAATATGAGCTCTGGCACCGCTGCAAATCACCGCTTCCCTCTGCGAAGGGCCTATCTATTTAATTTTATGTTGTGTCATCACCTTCTCAAATTAGCGCCAGATCTGAGAGCACTATTGTCATCATCATGCATTATGTGTAGCTAATGTTGGATGCATCATGACTGGATCTTTTCTACCATGAATTATAATGTTTAGTCACTGCTTGAACTTTGGAGGTGCTCTGCATTTATGTTTTGCAGTCTCAGAAAGGGCTAGTCAGATACCACTGTTGTCATATTATATCATGATTGTTTTGACAAAGTGTTGTCATTTGAGATATCTTATTATTGCTCGCTAGTTGATTATGCCATTGATATGAGTTAATATAATTTTTAAGAGTTATTGTCGACATGGTTAGTCATAATCTTTGTTGAAAACCTGGGTGCTACTTAAGCTTCTGTATGTAAACAAGAGCAAAAGAGTTCGTCAAAGTTTATTTTTCACTTTCAGTTTATCAACTGAATTGCTTGAGGACAAGCAAAGGTTTAAGCTTGGGGGAGTTGACACGTCTCCGTCGTATCTACTTTTCTTAACGCTTTTACTCTTGTTTTGGACTCTAATTTGCATGATTTGAATGAAACTAACCCGGACTGACGTTGTTTTCAGCAGAACTACCATGGTGTTGTTTTTGTGCAGAAATAAAAGTTCTCGGAATGGAACAAAACTTTTTGGAGTTTTTTATGGAATAAAAGAAAAATACGGGAGCCAAGAACCACCAGAGGGGCCCCCTGGGTGAGCACAACCCACCAGGGCGCACCCCCCTCCTGGCGTGCCCAGGTGGGTTGTGCCCACTTGGTGGCCCCGCTGACCCTATCTTCGACACAATAAAATCCTATTTTCGGAGAAAAAATAAAGGAGGAAGAATTATTGCGTTTCACGAGACGAAGCCGTCACCGCCTCATGTTCTTCATTGGGAGGCCAGATCTGGAGTCTGTTTGGGGCTCCGGAGAGGGGAATCTTCGATCTTCGTCGTCACCAACCCTTCTCCATCGCCAATTCCATGATGCTCCCCACCGGGAGTGAGTAATTCCTTTGTAGGCTCGCTGGTCGATGAGGGAGTTGGATGAGATTCATCATGTAATCGAGTTAGTTTTGTTAGGGCCTGATCCATAGTATCCATTATGTTCTGAGATTGATGTTGCTCTGACTTTGCCATGCTTAATGCTTGTCACTTTGGGCCCGGGTGCCATGATTTCAGATCTGAACCGTTTATGTTATCACCGTTATATTCATGTTCTAGATCCGATCTTGCAAGTTATAGTCACCTATTACGTGTTATGATCTGCAAACCCCAGAGTGACAATAGTCAGGATACTTTCCGGTGATGACCGTAGTTTTAGGAGTTCATGTATTCATTATGCGCTAATGCTTTGTTCTGGTTCTCTATTAAAAGGAGGCCTTAATATCCCTTAGTTTCCTTATGGACCCCGCTGCCATGGGAGGGTAGGACAAAAGATGTCATGCAAGTTCTTTCCATAAGCATGTATGACTATTTACGGAATACATGCCTACATTATATTTATGAACTGGAGCTAGTGTCGTATCGCCGTAGGTTATGACTGTTATATGATGAATATCATCCAACAAGTTCACCGATCCAATGCCAACGAGTTTTTCACATATTATTCTTGCTAAGTTACTATTGCTATTGCTACTGTTACACTCGCTACAGAATCATTTCTATCACTGTTACTGTTATTGTTACTGTTACTACTACTATCAAAATTATCATACTATTGTGCTACTAATCATATTGATGTAGATAATCAATCTCCAGGTGTGGTTGAATTGACAACTCAGCTGCTAATACTTGCAAATATTCTTTGGCTCCCCTTGTGTCGAATCTATAAATTCGGGTTGAATACTCTACCCTCGAAAACTGTTGTGATCCCCTATACTTGTGGGTTATCAGACAACACTAGAGCAATTGCCTTAGCGAAGGAATCCAGGTTTCACAAGAGAACCAAACACATCAAGAGACGCTTCAACTCCATTCATGAAAATTTCAAGGATGGAGACATAGAAATTTGCAAAATACATACGGATCTGAATGTGGCAGATTATTGACTAAACCTCTTACGTGAGCAAAACATGATCAGCACCAGGACTCCATGGGTGTTAGATTCATTACAATGTAATCTAGATTATTGACTCTAGTGCAAGTGGGAGACTGATGGAAATATGCCATAGAGGCAATAATAAAGTTGTTATTATTATATTTCCTTATTCATGATAAACGGTTTATTATTCTTGCTAGAATTGTATTGACCGGAAACTTAAATACATGTGTGGATACATAAACAAACCGTGTCCCTAGTGAGCCTCTACTAGACTAGCTCATTGATCAGAGATGGTTAAGGTTTCCTAACCATAGACATGAGTTGTCATTTGATAACGGGGTCACATCATTAGGAGAATGATGTGATGGACAATACCCAACCGTTAGCATAGCACAGTTTATTGCTACTGCTTTCTTAAATGTCAAATACATGTTTCTTCGACCATGAGATCATGCAACTCCCGGACTCCGGAGGAATGCCTTGTGTGCCATCAAACGTCACAACGTAACTGGGTCATCATAAAGGTGCTCTACAGGTATCTCCGAAGGTGTTTGTTGGGTTGGCATGGATCGAGACTCGGATTTGTCATTCCGTATAATGGAGAGGCATCTCTGGGCCCTCTCGATAATACAACATCAAAAGAAGCTTGCAAGCAAAGTGACTAAGGAGTTAGTTATAGCATGATGTATTACGGAATGTGTAAAGAGACTTACCAGTAACGAGATTGAACTAGGTATGGAGATACCAACGATCGAATCTCGGGCAAGTAACATACCGACGGACAAAAGGAACTACATATGTTGTCATAAAGGTTCAACCAATAAAGATCCTCGTAGAATATGTACCAACCAATATGGGCATCTAGGTCCCGCTATTGGCTATTGACCAGAGAAGCGTCTCGGTCATGTCTACATCATTCTCGAACCCATAGGGCCATCCAGGTCCCGCTATTGGCTATTGACCAGAGAAGCGTCTCGGTCATGTCTACATCAATCATGCTTAAGGTTCATTGACGATATAGTATTATATGAGTTATGTATGTTGGTGACCGAATGTTGTTTGGAGTCCTGGATGAGATCACGGACATGACGAGGAGCTCCGGAATAGTCCTGAGGTAAAAATTGATACATGGGATAATAGTGTTTGGTCTCCGGAAGGGGTTTCGGATGTTTCCCGAAATGTTGGGGTACGAGAACACTTTATTTGGGCCAAGGAGTAAAGCCCACGGGGCTTTAGGAAGGTGCAAAAAGGCAGTTCTGTGGAGGCCAAGGGGCCAGACGCCAGGGACCCTGGCGTCTGGTCCTGGAGTCCGAGAAGGACTCTTGCCTTGCGGGCTAAACCGACTTTGAGGAGGCTCTTTCTCCAAGAAACGACCCCAGGGCTCAACATATAAATAGAGGGGCAAGTCTAGCACCCGGAACACATGAAGATTCACCAAGCCGTGTGTCGGCAACACTGCCCCCTCTAGTTTATCCTCCGTCATATTTTCCATTGTGCTTGGCGAAGCCCTGCGAAGATTGTTCTTCACTACCACCGTCACCACGCCGTCGTGCTGCCGGAACTCATCTACTACTTCGCCCCTCTTGCTGGATCAAGAAGGCGAGGACGTCACCGAGTTGAACGTGTGTTCAACGCAGAGGTGCCGTACGTTCGGTACTTGATCGGGACAGATCGTGAAGCTGTACGACTACATCAACCGCGTCGATAAACGCTTCCGGTTAGTGATCTTCAAGGGTATGAAGATGCTCTCCCCCTCTCATAGCTATGCATCTCCATGGATAGATCTTGCGTGTTTGTAGAATTTTTTTTGTTTTCCATGCAACGTTCCCCGTCACAAAACCCATTTAATTAGCATGTTGTTGAATGCAAACAAGGCAACTCCATTTGTACCAACAGCTTGACATTTTGCCATCCTGATTAGATAATAGATGACAACTTCCTTCTATGCACAACCCACTCATTGCCATGCTTCTGCAGGGCTACATGGAAACTGTTTAGTTGCTTTGTTGTTAAATGCAAACATGGAAACTCCATTTGTACCATCAGCTTACCAATTTCCATACCAATTAGTTAGCAGATGGGCAACTTCCTCCTATGAACAACCCGCTCCTTATCATGCTTCTGCGGGGCTACATGGCAACTATTTAATTTGCCTTTTTGTTAAATGCAAACATGGCATCTCCATGTGTACCATCAGCTTACCCATTTGCCATGTTAATTGCCTTGTTTTTAAATGCAAAAATGGCAACGGTCCCCATGTGTGTTTCAACTAACTTACCATGTTTTGCACTTCTGTTATGGATGCCACATTTCCTGCATTTTTTACTTTTATTTTATAGTGATCCCTGTTTTTTTTTCATGCTAACATGGTAACTCCCTCTGAATGAGAATCTTAACATTTTGCCATTCTGCTTAATTAAAACATGGCAACCTCCTCCTATTTCACAACACCTTAATTGTCATTCTACTGCAATGCAACATGACAACTAATCATGTGTCAGAACTTGAAAACAAACAGACATTTTGCCATACATGTGACTAGTAAACATGGCAGTTTTATCCAACCCACAATTGTATCAGTTGCCACTATACAAAATGTACTCATGTCAATTTTCATTACTACTCATTACCTCGCAGCAATAAAACATGACAATTTTCTTTGGACCAGTATACATCAACTGCCTTGCAATGAACATGGCAACTTTTTGCTACTCTACACGTGCCATATCATAAACACTTGTCGTACTAATGCATCGAGTACATGACATATTTTTATGTGTACCAGTAATGAATTATTTGTCATGCCAGGGGAACAGAAGCATGGCAACTTTCATCAGCTGCTATGCCAAACAGAAATTTGCCATAGATCCCTTGTGTTCGGACAACATGGCAACTATAATTGGCACATTTTTGCGTTTTGCTACATTCCTCTTTTTTCCCCAACAATACACATATTTGTTTTCAACACAATTACCATCATATGAACTTGTGTTGGGCATGCCACACTACCGGCATTTTTCTTCTATTTTTAGATCCCTCACAACCTATTGTAAGAACATGGCAACTCCCGATCAAACATTTTTACATTTCTACACTATTGACTTACATCTTTTTGCTTTTTTGTGCACTTGATCTTTTTGCAGCATCATGGTTCGCAATCACCAGGAAGATGAGGACAATGACTTCGTGGAGCCGCCGCCATGGAATGATGCAGCTGGTGGCAAGAAAGACGAGAAAGAGGTTCTTTACTCTTACTTTTCATCATCTTCCTGATAGTTCATTCGTGCATTATGGAACTTTTTATCAGATTTAACATGGCAACATTCCTTTATTCCACATGGCACCTACAACACAACTTACACGGCAACTACCTTGTGCACACTTCATGCTTTCTTGTTACAGTATCTGCCACATGGCAATTTTTAGTAGTTTGCACCTGGTTAATACCTTACTCTTTACACGGCAATTCCAGCTCACGGTACATGTCAAACGCAGAAACCACATTATTTTCTGAAACAACCACTCCGCTTTCATTTTCTGTACTCATGTCGGAACATATAGTATAATTCCTTTTTCAAATGCACATACATGCTTCCCTTCTCTGATGCCCTTCATTTCTGTACTCTTTGGTCAACTGTTTCCAGAAGAAGAAACCCCGCAATAGGGCTTTGCAAGAATATCTTAGTAAACTGAACAAGGGATTCCGCGAAGATCAAAAGGCACCTGTTGCGGAGATGGGGATGCAGGCACTGATGGATGTGCGATGCACAAACTTAGTGAACATCGTGTGTGGTTGGCTCAGGGAGATTTATGACCCTGCGTCAAGGGAATTTTTCATTCCAGGACGGAAGGCTCCCTCTAGATGAGGACTCTATTTTCTCCATGCTGAGTGTCCCCCATGGCGGAATGGAGGTGCCTTACAGGGTGGACAACAATGTTGACGAACGTCCCCCCCCCCCCCGGCTGTTCTATGGGGAGGGATCCATGCCTAACACGACTGCTCTCGCAAGTTCGTTGGCTGCTATGAAAACCCATGGTGACGTGTTCAAGATTAAGCTGCTCATGTACCTAATCTCGTTTGTGTTTGCACCTACCACGTCCCTTTTCCCAAGCAATAGATGCTTTCCCATCCTGGTGCACTTTCTTTTATTTTTTTTCCATTTTGCTATCTTCTTTTTTGTTGTCTTGTACTAGCATGCTTTTCCAATCTTTGTTTTTAACTGTTCACATGTGTCCATTTTTTCAATTTTCGCAGGACAAACTGGAAGATGTTAAAAGTATGAAATGGTGCAAGTTTATTGGTGACTTCCTTCATGATTCCTTTGCAAAAAAGATGTACCAGAAGGGCTTTCGCCTTCACCTAATGGTAAATCTTTTCGGAAATGCTTACTCATGGTAGATTTTTTACCTTTTTGCAATCTAGCGAATCTGACATGCTTAGTATAGCGTATTCAACCTGGCAAACCTAGTTTCCCAAAACTTGTGTTGAAGTAAATAAGTGGCAATTATACTTCATCACATATGGCAAATATAGTCTTCCACACATGTTAACAATAGTTGATCACACATGTCAAGTATAGTTAATGATACATGGCAACTACAGTTGTACACACATGGAAACTACAGTTCATGACACATGGCAACTATGATTGACCACACGTGGCAACTATAATTAATGACACATGGCAACTATAATTGATGATACATGGCAACTGAAGTTGTTAACACATGGCAACTATTGCTCACACAAGGCAGCTGGAATACATTACACATGGCAATCACAATTCATCACAAGTGGCAACTACATTTGTGGCAAATTCATTAGTTCGTAATTATGAAATCTTCGGTCGTGTGCACATGTCGTACAAACGACCTTCCGCACGGCAATTATTTTTTTAAACATCCACCTGGTTATTATAGCACTGCCCATGGCAAATACAATTTTACATACATGGCAAAGTAGCATGTCAGAGAAGCAATCAAAATAATTTATACATGGCAAAAATATCACTCTCTCATGGCAAATATTTTCTAATTCCACTGACACAAGTCCAACTGACATTTTTCTAGCTCCTTTCATATACCCTGACATTTATGTGTTTTCCAGCTCATGTATGCTGATAGTCTTCACATCTCCACTGTCGATCTCCTTCCGCTGGGAGGCCCACCTCCTCCACATAAGTTTTGTCGTATCTGCTTGGAATTATGACGTTTTGCAGATAGGACATATGACAAAAAATTTGGCAAACTGCAGGTTAGTTTATCGTTTTCCTCTTACATATGTCACTTTCGTAGACAGTTTAATTCCTCCACAAATAAACCACAACAAATCATACAGAGCATGCATGACAATTTGAAATCAATGAATTTTTCCTTTCAAACATTTGGTGTCTAGTTGGGGCATGGAAAATTTGTGTATCCCTCACACCAAATTGAAAATTGTATGTGACAACTCCGGCTTGTAAACAAACCACATGCCAACAATGCAAGCACACACATGGGAAAATACCGAACTCTTTCAGATAGCATTCCATGTTCCCTCATACGTGTGATCCATCTTTGTTGTCAAAGTTTAGGAAACTTGTATTTACCTTTTATAAGTTTCTATTATCTACTTTCGTACCACTGACCTCTCTCCGATGTATGCAACTGATGGCCAAGCATTCCATTGACTACAGTTTCTTTGGTGGCCCACACAATTTCAGCAAATGGCTGGATGTGCATTTAGCTCCATCTTGTTCCCTTGGGGTAATTCAACACGCCATTTTCCACGCATTCTTTGTTACATGACCCATTCCCAACTGTCACTCTTTGATTCCTTCTTCGTCCCCCTCTCTACACAATGTGTGCATTTGTTTTTGTTTGTCCAAATCAGGTGAGGGATCCTGTCGAGCCTCTAGTCGGGAGTTTGCATCTCGCATGAGCAACCTGCTTGGGAAGTTGGTTGAGGGCTGGACGGCATTGTCTGGTTCTGATGGCGATGCAGTTGCCAAACATTTCGCTTCGTTCGTTGGCGAACGCACACATTGTCTGGTACGACCGTAACAGTTCCCAGGAGATCCCCGATACCCAAGAGGAGTTGTTCAGAGCTGGTTTGGTGGTGATGGTGCTGGTGTTGACAAGGATGGAGGCAATGATATGGAGAATGTGAACCAGGACAGTGACGACGATGAATAACGAGAAGTTCAGGATGGGGCTGCCATTGACCAGGCTTCACCGGTTGTTGCAGCAACAGAGGAAAAAATGCTTCTTCCATCGCGAGCGACATTAGCGTTTCTGCTTCGTAAGGGGAAGGGTGCCAGAGGATGCTGCCATGGTTCCTTCCGGCAAGAGGGTTCGGACCGATCCTATCACGGCTAGGAGGAGGTCTTGTTTTTGTTCCTTCTTGGCATGGTTTCATCATTTCCCAAAGTTTTCCATTCGTTATAGGCCACACGTCTCTGTTCTCACTCTTTTTTGCATGTGTTTTCTGTGCGCTCAGCAAGGCGACCGTTGTGGGTAGATCATCTAAGCAGAAACATGTGGATACGCCGTCTCCCGCTTCTGCCCGGTTGAAGAAGGGGCCCTCCACTGGATTAGGCACTGCTCCTCCTGTTGGCATTACGTCCAGATGCTCGTCACCTCGTATAGCATCGTCCAACACTAGAGATCCTATTATTCTGGAGGACGCGAGGAAAAATACCAGGAGATATCTCTTCTTTTCTCGTTAGACTGACAGCTCAATCAGTTACGCAACACATGCAATCTTTGTTAACAATTCATATGCCAACTTTAATATATGTTATGTGGCAACTCATGCATGTTGGTCATGGCAAAACCTATTCACATCACATGGCAATTGTTAACATTGAGCAAGAAAATTCTTCTTCCTTTGCTATTACTGTTATCAACGATAATCTAGCATTCTACATATGGCAAATCAAATAGACCCGACATGGCAAATCAAGTAAATCAGGGTTTCAAAATCAGTTGGACGATGTGTACAACATTTCTCTTATTTGCAATTTATTTGAACAACAACACATGGCAACTACTTATGCACCAGAAACCGATCAATTGCCATGCTAATCATGCTAGTGATAATATATTTTCCTTACATCACTATTTTCTGCTAATTCTATTTGTTTTGTATGACTTGTGTGCAGACTGTAATGTTTGTTACTTTATTCTATGTTTATTGTGCCATGTTTAGGGGAAAGAAGACTGTTGTCTGCAGGGGGAATCCCAACATGAAATACCCACTCGATCGCATCCATTCCAAGCTTGGTTCATTAGCCAATGCGGCTGAAAACGAGCCACCAGTTGCCTGATACGTCCATTTTGCATCATGCTTTTATATCGATATTTATTGCATTAGGGGCTGTTATTACACACTATGTCACAATACTTATGCCTATTCTCTCTTATTTTACAAGGTTTACATGAAGAGGGAGAATGCCGGCAGCTGGAATTCTGGGCTGGAAAAGGAGCAAATATTAGAGACCTATTCTGCACAACTCCAAAAGTCCTGAAACTTCACGGGAGCACGTTTTGGAATATATGGAAAATACTGGCGAAAGAATCAACCAGAGGGGGCCCACACCCTGGCCACGAGGGCGGGGGCGCGCCCTACCCCTCTGGGCGCGCCCCCTGCCTCATGGGCCCCCTGGCAGGCCTCCGGTGCCCATCTTCTGCTATATGAAGTCTTTCGTCCGAGAAAAAATCATAAGCAAGCTTTCGGGAAGAAACACAGCCGCCACGAGGCGGAACCTTGGCGGAACCAATCTAGGGCTCCAGCGGAGCTGTTCTGCCGGGGAAACTTCCCTCCGGGAGGGGGAAATCATCACCATCGTCATCACCAACGATCCTCTCATTGGGAGGGGGTCAATCTCCATCAGCATCTTCACCAGCACCATCTCCTCTCAAACCCTAGTTCATCTCTTGTATCCGATCTTTGTCTCAAAGCCTCAGATTGGTACCTGTAGGTTGCTGGTAGTGTTGATTACTCCTTGTAGTTGATGCTAGTTGGTTTATTCGATGGAAAGATCATATGTTCAGATCCTTTATGCATATTAATACCCCTCTGATTATGAACATGAATATGATTTGTGAGTAGTTACGTTTGTTCCTGAGGACATGGGAGAAGTCTTGCTATAAGTAGTCATGTGAATTTGGTATTTGTTCGATATTTTGATGAGATGTATGTTGTCTTTCCTCTAGTGGTGTTATGTGAACATCGACTACATGACACTTCACCATTGTTTGGGCCTAGAGGAAGGCATTGGGAAGTAATAAGTAGATGATGGGTTGCTAGAGTGACAGAAGCTTAAACCCTAGTTTATGTGTTTCTACGTAAGGGGCTGATTTGGATCCATATGTTTCATGCTATGGTTAGGTTTACCTTAATACTTCTTTTGTAGTTGCGGATTCTTGCAATAGGGGTTAATCATAAGTGGGATGCTTGTCCAAGGAAGGGCAGTACCCAAGCACCGGTCCACCCACATATCAAATTATCAAAGTAACGAACGCGAATCATATGAGCGTGATGAAAACTAGCTTGACAATAATTCCCATGTGTCCTCGGGAGCGTTTTCCTTTATATAAGAGTTTGTCCAGGCTTGTCCTTTGCTACAAAAAGGATTGGGCCATCTTGCTGCACCTTATTTACTTTGCTCGTTACAAATTACTTTATCACAAAACTATCTGTTACCGACAATTTCAGTGCTTGCAGAGAATACCTTACTGAAAATTGCCTATCATTTCCTTCTGCTCCTCGTTGGGTTCGACACTCTTACTTATCGAAAGGACTACGATAGATCCCCTACACTTGTGGGTCACCGAGACTCTTTTCTGGCGCCGTTGCCGGGGAGTGAAGCGCCTTTGGTAAGTGGAATTTAGTAAGAAAAAATTTATATAGTGTGCTGAAATTTACTGTCACTTGTTACTATGGAACATAATCCTTTGAGGGGCTTGTTCGGGGTATCTTCACCCCGACCAGTAGAGCAAAGAGTTGCTCCTCAACCTACTGAACCTACTGAAAATGTTTACTTTGAAATTCCTTCGGGTATGATAGAGAAACTGCTAGCTAATCCTTTTACAGGTGATGGAACATTACATCCCGATTTGCACCTAATCTATGTGGATGATGTTTGTGGATTATTTAAGCTTGTAGGTATGCCCGAGGATGTTATCAAGAAGAAGGTCTTCCCTTTATCTTTGAAGGGAAAGGCATTGACATGGTTTAGCCTATGTGATGATATGGGATCATGGAACGACAAACGACTGCATAGAAGTAGCCGTCTCCACCTATTGCAGATGTGCATACCGCAACTGGCGGCAACGATATGACGGGTAGTGGTGAATCCATATCTGCAAGGACTGCAGAGGTTGTCCCGACTCTTTTTTCAATGAGAGATGTTGCCAAGCTACCGGCTGGTCATTCAGCCAGTGTTGAAGTGGATGGTGCAGAGCCTAGTAGAGAGAAGGAGCAATCTCGCACATCTGCTACAGATGGTGCATGCGTCGCTGAAGGAACTGTTGCGCCTACACAGGACGTTGATGCGGGCGGACTAATTGGGCAAAGGACCACTACCACTGAAACTGTTCTGCAACCCGTAGAAACTGCTTCGATTGCCCAAGTTGCATGCGGCTGCCTACTTTGCATCCCAGTGGCCGACTGACCGACGCCCCCGGACCCAAGCGTGATGTTGAGGTCAATGGCGGGCGAGGGGCGGAGGTGGTCGGAGCGATCACGCTATCGTCCGGTGACGTGGAGAAGCGGGTCGTAGCATGCTCGTGCACCGGATGAAGACCGCCCATTTGCAGTGTTGTGGATGAGCTCGGTGACTGGCCATGTAGGAGGCAAATGGCCGACAAACATGTGCTTGTCGCGGCCATGGCGGCGGCAGAAAGATTGGCCCGCGCGGGTCGGCTAAATCCTAGCACGAGGAAAGCGTGGGTCGTCGCTGCCCGCGTGGCCTTGGCGACGAGGGCCTCGTTGTCCTCAACGGCGGCCTTGTGTTGCGCGGCGGTGGCGAGGGCGACATGGGCGGCGGCTTTCCTCTCCACAACAGCGGCCCTCCGACCTATCCTCTTGGTCGTTTCTCAGGCGAGGTCAGCCGGCGAGAGCTCCGTCTTCGGTTTCTTCTTCTTCGGGGCTACGGGATGGGCAGAGGTGGCGGCCTGGATGGCGGCAAAGGGGTTCTGTGGGGCGGTGGCCATGGAGGAGCGGGTGGAAGGGCGGGCGGGAGGGATGGTTTTTGTGAGAGAATGGGAAAATGGGAGGGTTGTGTCCCTGACGGGCGGGCCAGGAAAGGACATGGTGTGTATGTCCGTCGGCGCAAACACATACCAAATTTGGGCTGAAAATGGACCGAAACGACTAGGGACGGACCGGTAACGCGTTGGAGCTGGCCTTACAACTAAACCTGATCATTCTCCGGGCCGGGTCAGGTTCGGGCTGGGCTTGGCAAAGCCCGATGAAAAAATCCCAAGCCCGAGCCCTGCCCGGGCCGGCCCGAAGCACATGAACAGTGTCGTTTTTAATTAAATTAATTATATTTGGGATATTATATTAATTTATTATACCTATATTTCAAATAAAAATAATATATATAGTCATTTCGGGCTTTCAGGCCGGGCTTCGGGCGAGAAACTGGAGCCCAAGGCCGGGGTTGTCCATGAACAGGTTTACTTACAACTGAGTGTGTGTTCTCCCCTCAAAAAATAAAAAACGGAGTGTGTTCTAAAAAAACGTTACAACTGAGTGAATCCCATCACGTCTGCTAGGCGGCCAGCGGCCATCGGTGTCACTCCGCCACTCCGGCCCCATTCGACAGAGACATCACCGGCAGCAGGTTAATAATGGCGCTTCGCGCGGCGGAGCTCCGGCGACTCCTCCTCCTCCGCGGCGGGGCGGTCCTCCCGCTCCCGCTCGCGTCGCGCTGCCGGCCGGCGAGCACGGCCGCCCGTGACGACGAGGGAGCAGGGGGCAACGCCTACGACGTGCTCGGGGTGGGAGAGACGAGCTCCTCCGCGGAGATCAAGGCCTCCTTCCACCGCCTCGCCAAGGAGACCCACCCCGACGTCGCTGCCGCCGCCGGTTCCCGACGGTTCCTTCAGATCCTCGCGGCCTACGAGGTATCTGTTCAGTTCGATTGCTCTAGTATGAATATATGATGTGGTACTAGTCAATATCAGACCGTGTGGATTCTAATTTTGCCACCGGTTGTGGATACGCCCAAGTGAATTGTTCATTTGGGAGTTGGAAATTGCGTCAGTGCTAATTTGGTACTATTTGCATAGCATAGGTCACTTCACTACAACGCCGAGAAGCAATCAATTAGAAGCCCAGAATGTAGTATTTTGCATATTACTCATGAGCCTTTCTGCGATGCTGCAGATCCTATCCGATTCCCAGCGAAGGGCGCACTATGATAGCTTCCTGCGCTCGCAGAGGCTAGTTATACAGAAGCATCCCAGGCCATCGCAATATGTATATCCATATCCATATAGTTCAGGCATTGTGATGCCTAGAGAAAGTAATGTTGTCGAGTGGCTTAAATGGTACAGGCTTACTGTTGATGACATTGTTACAAAAAAGAGAATCGCGACGGGTTCAGGTTATTTCGATAGACTTGAGAGTGAACTGTACTCTGCAGTCCATGCTGCATACTATGGCCCCGAGGTTGAGTCCATGGATCTCCTTCCTGATTGCTTTGAAGCCGAGGAGAGGTCTGTGTATGAGACATCTGAGCTATTGCACCTTGTATCTGGCCGTGATCTGCTTGGTATTGTCAGTCTAGTCGATAGCGTCCGAGAGCGGTCTGATGCTTGTCGTGAGAAGCTGACACATTCTGGTTCTGCAACCTGCGGCGTTAGTCCAAATGTTGCAGTAAACGGGGAGAAATGTTCAATACCTAGGCATGCAGATATTCACAAGCAAGAGAATGAGGATAGTGACAGTATCCCATCAGATGCCTACAAGGACATTGAATTGCAGATATGTGGGAGAGTAGTGGCCACTGCAAATAGGAGGCTCAAGTGCAATTGCATTGACAATTCAGACATGGAAGATCACATACATGTATTTCTTGTTCCAAATGAGGTGGTTGCACCTGATGTGATGCAAGAGCATCTCCTCCTTGGAACAATCACTGGGTTAGACACCAGTGGAGAGGAAGGATCTTGCTGTGTCTATGATGGCCATGGAATAAAGACCCATGTAATTGTTAAGCACAGGACACTGATGGTATGCATACCTTTCCCACATTCTATTAGATCAAGTATATGTATGGTTCAGTGTGGAATATTGCTGCAAATGTGTATGTTGTAGGTTAAACACATGCACTGGTATCAATTTGGAGATGAAGTTTCACCCTGCGAGTGTCGATGTAGCAGGGCTCGGTTGCCACCCAGCAGGTATGTGTTCCTTTCTATGTTGGGTTGTACTCAGGCAGTCATGCTGCATATTTATGGAACCATGAGATTTGTTCCATGCATCAACTGTCTTGGTGAAAAGACTGGATAGATAATCTTACATAGGTGTTCAGTTCACAGTTACTATTGTTGGAATGATATGCATGTTCACTACTGTACTCCACCTTAAGGCAATTCTTTCTCTCATCCCATTTGTTTAGTGGTGAAAATATTCTTAGTGAAAGAATTGCCGCAAAATTAGCAAACTCAGAATGCTCTCTGAAAGTGAATAGGAGCATAGCAGCAGCATCCAAGTGAAACACGTCTTGTCAGTTAAGGGTCTTCTTGCGCAAAGAAGATAAAGAATCAGTAGTGTGTTAAAGAATTGTACTACTACTACTCAACAAGTGTACTGTTTTTTTTAATTAATTTTCACAAGTAAATTGTTCAACAAAATGTATTCAGTGCATATTCACCTATGAAGTTCTTTGTTTACAGGTTTTGGCTTTTTGAGCCACGGTGTTATATGCATGACACTGGCGGTTGGTACATCGAGACATTTGGGAGAGACAAGAAAGGGAGGACAACTCCATCGCCGAGACATTGGCATGGTGTCAATGAACATTCTGAAAAGTAAGCTTCATAAGGTCTCTTATTGCCTAGGTTTGATTGTTTGGTTGATCTTCCTTTTTTCTAGTTACATACTTACATCTGCGTAAAAAGACGAAACATAATAATCTCACCCATGTTGGTAATTTCCTAGCTCTGCAGTTTTATAGTCAAGCTTACTGTCCAATATTTTATTGTCTAGCCAGCCTCTTGTATAATACTCCCTCCGTTCCTAAATATAAGTCTTTGTAGAGATTCCATTATGGACTACATACGGAGCAAGATGAAGGAATCTACACTCTAAAAGCATCTATATACATCCGTATGTGGTCATAGTGAAATCTCTACAAAGACTTATATTTAGGAACGGAGGGAGTATGGTACATGTCTTTCCAGATTTAGTTCGCACAAAACCTCATAGGATGCATTCACATGAAAATATGTTGAAACTCTTGCTTCCAGAACTTCTCTTTTATGGAAGCTTGAGTTGCAAGGGCTGCAGATCATGACTTATGTTACTTTATGTAAAGTAGATGCTTATTAATTATTTTATGTTAAAATTTGCATGTGTCACTTTGTTGATTGTATCTATTCATTTGTTGCGTCATTATGCACTTAAAACCGAAATGGCAGGAGATTGCATCCAGCACTGTATCTGGTGGCTCTGGCATACAGATCTTTAGATCTTGAGGATGCTCAAAGAAGAAAATGGAGCTTTAGGAGTTTCCTAGAGCTGCAGTTGTCTCATATTCGTCAGTTAAGCAAAAAAATCTTTAGTGGTAAAAATGGAGTTGATATGGGAGTACCATGAGAAACGAGCAGCAGTTTCAGGAATTCAATGTTCTTGTTTGACAATATCTTTGTGATCACTAAAACTTTCTCAAGCTGTTCACTATTCTGCATGGATGACGTAAACCATGCTGATGTCTGATGTCTGGAATTACAAACCGATTTCCATGAAATAGATGATCTTACGATGGTAAGCTAGCTATACCCTTGACATTCTTGCATCATGTTCTTTGTTCCTTGCTTGAACTAGCGAATAATGTATTCTTTAGAAGAGTACCCGACACTATACAACTAAGAACCCTGAATCGAAAATGATATGTTCAAAGGTGAAAGAACTATAGTCTAAATTTATGTAAGCATCTCCACCTGCCATTTTCATAGTGCGCAAGTTAATCTGATCTCCAGGGACACTTCCCTGAACCTTGGTGTGAAATTTGGTCACTTTGCCCTTTAATCTTAAACTGGGAAAATCAATTATATGTTGCTGGAAATGTTTGTGTTTATGGATATGTTTCCACGAAACATATAATTGCTGACATGTCACTACAATTGTTCAAAACACATTTTATGTGTTAATTCCAGTGGCATAAAATTTTCTTTGAATTTGGCTGTTGCATATCTATGCATTTTAGTTGCATGTCTAACAGAGTTAACAGTGGCATGCGGGAATTGGCCATTTGTATGCTGATTTTGCAGTGGCATGTAGTTTTTTCATAGTATTGGTGTCAACATTGTGCACATGTTACATACTTGTATTACTGCACATGCGTATGTATGTTCATAAGCATGTCAATCCGAACTTATGTGGAATATCCTACAGCCATGCTCTTTCATCATATTCTGGCGTGGCGCCTGGCGAAGAAAGTGAGGTGCCAGTTTAATGGCATATTAATTTTACCACTAGAGCAGTAGACAACAGGTGGTGGCACTTGCTGGCTGTGCTATATTCGGCAAGACAAGGCAAAGCTGGCTGAGCTATTATTAACATCCTAAGGTAGTATGCCACTTCGAAAGTCATTGCATTCTCCGCTGCTATAAAAGTTTGGTTTTTAGCATTTCTGGAGTGCCTAGGGTTAGGTTTATCTATTTCCCTTCCCGCAAAAAAAAGGTTTATCTGTTTCCCAAAGTATAATGAGTTTTTTTTTCGACAAAGGGTGGATTCAAAGTATAATGAGTACATAAAGTAATATGTCTGATGGCAAGTGCTGTTCCCAGGGAAAGTCTTGTGAATTCCATCAGGAGTGAACTGACAGTTGTAAGTTTATGAAGTGTGATCAGGCGCTTTTTTGGGGGTAGAAAAGGCACCCAAAGGGCAGCTTATATCTGATAATTATCAAGTAAAACAATAGACATTACTCCCTCTGCTCCATAATTCTTGTCTGGTTTTAGTTCAAAGTACAATGGAAAGACAACATGGCAGGAAACGACCAATAATGAATAAAATTACATCACAAATCATAATGGATAAAAGTACATAAAAAATCATAATGGTCGTCCTCTTCCTTCAATTATACTCCACAGTTGGAGTTTGAAAAATGCAATGAACGGGCAGCAAGTGTGATTAGGTCCTTGGTTTGTGCTTTGTATTCAACACCCTACATCACCTAAGTGGACTCTGGCTTTAGTGCTCCAAGTTGTGGTTTCAGCCTCTTGGGGGACAAGTGTACAAACCGTTCAATCTGAAATATACTGACTTGAGAGCTGTCAGGTATCATGGACGAAGATGGAACTGCGAAGCCCTTACAAGCATTTGAACGGCTGAAATCTCCCACGGGCTTTTAACTGTCTGCAGATCTTACACTTTTTCTAATACAGTAAATGGTTAATATATGTTGGCCAGCTCTGATATGGACTTGTTCCATATGAAATGTATTCCATCTGTTCAAAATGAATTGAAATTCCAACTTTGTCCTAAGTCAAACCTATCTGTATTTGACCAAGCATATAGGAAAAGTATGCTAATGTCTACGACATCAAATAGATATAGTACAAAAGTATATTTTATAATCAATTTAATGGAACTAACTTGATATTGTGAATGTTGATGTACTTTTTTGTAAACTTAGTCCAACTTGCAGAGGAATGACTTGAAGACAAAGATAGAACTTCCATTAATTTAGAATAGCTAGTACTCCCTCCGTTCCAAAATAAGTGTCTCAACTTTAGTACAAAGTTGTATACTAAAGTTAAAACATTTATTTTGGGACGGAGAGAGTACAATTTAGGAGGAGGAGTCTGTAAACAGATTATGGCCTATGGGTGGGTTTTTGGCTTTCTACCGTAGAAACTTTGGCCACCGGATATCAAAATCCAGGTTCGACTTCGACAATTTTAAAACTTCACAACTTAACTCTTTTGCACTCCACATTGTCGATCCGCATGAATAGATCACTCAAATAGGCTATAATGTGGAGTGTGGGCTATAATGTGTATTACAAATACCGATCCCATAACAAACTAAATGAAAGCCTATTTAGATACTATACTTAAGAATTTATTGTGCTCTAGAAGACAATGGTAAGAGACGATGCACTGAGAGAGTGACCTCTAAAAGACAACTGTTATGTTTCAATTATAGACTTGCATTTATGTAAGATCGTAGGTTCCTGTGTATATGTTCTAGTTTTTCCTACGATTTTTCTAAAACACTAAAGATGTTGATTTCTCCTGGTGCATCAAATACTTTCCCAATGCTGATTTCTTTTTCGGAAAGGAGGATTACCCCTAGTCTCTGCATCGAACGATGCACACAATCATCTTTATTGCATTATTCAACAAGGTTTTACAAAAATAAATACATAGATCAACCCAAAGACACCTTACTAGCGAAAATTGTCGCCCTACCTACAAGATTGATGATGTGCTCTGACCTTGCGGCACGCACACCAAAAAATCTGGTGGCCTCACCAGACCCGCTCGCATGCTAGCTGAGAGCATCAATCGGTCTAGCAAAACCTCAGCGTGCAGCACATGCGCACGACGTAGAATCCGCCGGCGCCTTCCATCTCCAGGAACAATCAATGCAGTATACTTGCCAGACCTTCCTGCCATCGACGCCAACACGACGCCGGACAGTGCCAGCCTCCTGTGCGCATGCCCATCAAACGGTATCCAGTGTCGAGACCCAGCTGCACCTTACCGCCAAGACTTGTTGTCATCAATACTATGGATGCACGCCGTCCCACCTTGGTCACTGCACGAGAAGCATACGGAGACCTGCGCCCAACCACCAAATCAAACATTTGTCCCTCCAGCCGATGTTACCACCATAAAGATGATACCCCCATGGGGATGGCAACGCAGGAACCTTGCCATCATCTGATCTGGAAAAAGCCCGAATCTTGGGTTTCCCCTAGGGCATACAGGGAACGCGAATCGCCCCACAACGCCCCCAACAAGGTACAACACCTGTTGGCGTCGCCGGTGACGGTTCTGTCCGAGGCCAAACAAGCCTTCGCTAGCAAATTCGCGCTCATCCCCAGCTGGACCACCAAATCGACCTCCTCTGTCATCCACACGCCCATGGGGTGACGTATGCTGCAGGGTAACCGCACGATCGGAGCGCACCACGGCCTGGAACCGCCGCCCCGCCTGGGTGAGTCATCGACGATGGAGGGGGCCCTCACCACCGTGTTGCCGATGACGGATGACGCACACGTCCAGAACACCCGCACAGATCTCCACCGCAACCGCATCCCGGAGCCGCGGAGGAAGGCCTCGTCGCCACCATCATCCCCGCCAGGGCTTTGCCTAAGCGGAGCTCTAGCAGTGGAGAGGACGGGGCGCCGACGGCTCAAAGCTCTTAGATTGAGAGGGAGGGGGAGAGGGTCGAGGAGAGGGGCGACGGTGGCTCCTTCTGGTTTTGGATCGGAGCTCCTTTCCCGATGCTGATACACCCCAAGGTGGTTGTGTGTGTTTGTATTTTTTTAGAGACACCCAAAGGACATCTTATATCTGATATTTATCATGAAAAACAAAAGTCAGTATAATGAAAAGGACAACTGGCACACAGACCGATGCAGTACAAATACAAAATAAAATTATATTGCAAATATACCAGCCTTCTTCATCTGATTGTACGTCATCCACTAGAGATTAAAAATCGCACTAAACCAATAAAAAAAGAGATACCTGCAACGCCTCACATACCAAGCTTTAAAGATCGCAATAACCACTCACCCTTGAGCGAGATCTAAAAGTCACTGAGAAGCATCTGTTGGAGCATCACCCCACGCAAAACAGGTTTGCAATCCATCACCACTAGTCCAAAGAGTTGGAGAAACCAGATCATGTGCAGAACAACATTGAAGAAGATGTGAAAGTCGCCACACCAATGGCCAACCAATTTCTCTTCTTGAATGACACACCAACTACTAAGATATGAAGAGAGCCAACAAACCTAGGAACACGAACTCTCACATGCCCTTCATCGGCACCTTGATCCAAGAGACCTTATTCCAACACGCCATCGCCGCCACCACCTAGATACGTCGCTGGGGAAACAAAATATAAGGAGAAAAACACTGAAGGACGGGTCCCCACTCCTGTTGTTACCGACGAGACCACCAGATGGAAACAAAGGAGGAGGGCTAATGCGGCGGCGTTTGGGAGAAACTTGGCGGTGGCGGCTAGGGTTGAAATAGCATCGTCGGTGGGCGTATGGAGGTGTGTCTCTAGCGGATCTGTCTTTGGTGGATTTGTTCGGATCTGCTCTTCGTTCGTCTACGTTCGTGTGTTTTCAGGTGGATCCTTTCAATCTACGCTACTCTTCATCGGAGACCGTTGTTGTTCTGGTGCGCTGGTCCTATGAGGGCATAGCACGACGGCTTCTCGACGGTCTACTACAACAAGTTTTGCCCAGCTCCGGCAAGGGAGGGGCAATGGCGGCGGCGCGCCTTCGCCTAGCTTCAGTGCTTATAGTCGTCGCTAGGTGGTCTACGAATCTGGATGTATTTATTATTTCTGGTGTTCATTGTACTGTCATGATTGAAGATGAATAGGAATAGGTCAGAAGTATTTAAAAAAGGCTCCTGCAGTTGGTTCTGATTGTTTGTGTTAACAATTTTCTGATATTATTTTTTTGGTAAAGGGTAAGAGCATCTCCAATAAAAAATATAAATGCAAAAATAACTAACTTTTGCATCTCCGGGGCCTGAAAACTCACCTTCAACAGATGATGTAGATGCAAAAAATTACATCACCCGGCCCAAGTGATGTAAAACACAACACCTGGAGATGCAACTTTGCATCTCCACCTCCCTGGTGATGTAAAACGGCTGGTCACTCGCCAACGCCCAACTGCCTTTCATTTCTTTCCTCCCACCACGCGTCGTCTTCCTCACTCCGCCCATCGCACTGCCGCCGTCGCCCGCCCGCCCACCGCACCACACCGTTGTCGCCCCGTGCTAGATCCGGCCACCAACCACCCCCGCCGCTGGTTCAACTACTCCTCCGTCGCCGCCCGCCGTCGCCCGCCTCGAATTAGGCCTGATTCGCCACTGCCGCCGTCGCCCGCTTCGCCACCGCCAAAGCCCCGCCCCGCCCTGACCCCATCGCCGTCCGTCGCCGCACTCCTCGAATCCGGCCCGATTTGCCACCGTCGCCTCCTGATTCGCCACCACCAAGCCCCTGTCCTGCCACCATCGCCGCCGCCCGCCACCAAACCGGCTGAATCGCGTCGCACCGCCGCCGCCCGATACGAAGGGCGCACAACCACCGCTACCATGCCGCTAAAGAAGGACCCGAAGAGCAAGACGAGTCTCATCAGTGTGCGGGCGAGGCCGTCTGGCAACTTCAACGTCGAACTCTACGACGAGTGTCGCCGCTTCTGGCTCGTCACGTACCCCACCGTCGACGAGGCCGCGCATGCATACGAAGTGGCAGCGTGGCGTGCCGGGAGGCCAAGGATGGAGCTCAACTTCCCGGAGATTGAGACCTGGGCAGCTGTGGAGTTCCTCATGCCGGACGGATTTAGGTGGAGGAGATGATGATGATGATGATGATGATGATGATGATGAAGTTCGTGTTGCTCCCGGCGATAGCGATGAGGCGGTGATGGTGAGGTTTGTGTGGGAGCATCTCTAGGCTGAGCGCGAGTTCTACTGGAAGCACGAGGCCGAGCAGAAGAAGAAGGGGGTGAAGAATGAGGACGTGGCCGACCCCTCGACGGCGGTCCCCGTCGAGTCTGAGTTGGGGGACTGGGGTGACTCGGAGGAGGGCGAGGGGTGCGACGACCCGGACAAGGATGAGTTCTAGGAGCAGTTCAAGAGCTCCAATGAGGAGTAGTTTCATCTTCGATGTAGTTCAAGTAGTTGTTTCGGTTAGTAGTAGTCCTTGGAGTAGTTGTAATTTGATGGGTGTAGTAGTTTGAATTGGTAGTGGTAGTCATTTAATTATGTTTTAATTCGAACCATGTTTAATTATGTTTCAAATGAAGTACTAGTTGAACTTGCTATGTTTGAATTATGTTTCAATTGAAGTAGTAGTTGAATTTGCTAGTTTTTACATCATAAATATACATCATCTATTGGAGTTGAAGTTTTTACATCACAAATATACATTATTTGTTGAACTTGACTAGTATTTTTAAGATGTAAGAGCATCTATAGCCGGGCACCCCCAAACCCTCCTCAAATGCCCGGGCAGGCTGCCCGGTCACGATTTTTTGACCCAGACAGCCCCTCAAACGGGCCTCAAACGCCCGGGCTCACTGACACCCCTCATATCCAGTCCAAATATGGAGCAGATATGGGGGCGCCCGGGCACGCCCTCCACGTCGGGCCTGGCCCACCCGACCCACATATATTCCTCCCCATCTACTCGCTAGACCAAACCCTAGCCACTTCACTCCACTCAACTCCACTCCCCTCCGCCACCCAAGCTCGTCCCTGTCGCCGTTTGTCTGTCTCCGGCATGGTGGACACTGGATCTGAGTCCTTCATCTCCAGATCTGTCGACCACGAGCTCATCCCACGCGGCCCCGAAGAGGAGATGGTCGTTCGGATTGCGCTCCGCCACGCCCGGAAGGATGCCCGTGCATGGCAGCAGTCGGACACCTTCTGTCGGGAATCCATTGCGTTCGCCCAAATGGCGCATGGATCCGGCGGACGGCTGCCTCGCCGGAGGCGGTGCGGTCTATCTGGCGTCCGAGCGTGGTGGCGGACGCGCAACCCCTCCGTCGGCGCGCCGAGCATCGGGGCGCACCATGGGCCTTCCGACGAGAACATGGCACGACGAGCACACACCGTGCCAGGCAACGGGCGCGGGAGACGGCGGAAGCCCTCGCGGTGGTGGACGTCGGCGAGGCGGGGTCGCATTCTCCGGCGCCCTGTATGGTGCCGCCGCAACCGCATCGTGGTGGACGTCGCTGGCTCATCCCAGGACGGATCCATCATCGATTTGACGTCCACCGGCACCGTTCGGGTTACGGGCTCCGACGAGGAAGAGTAGGGGATAGGAGACGGCGGCGCCTTGAGTCCCGTGAGTCGGCTCGTGTCCCATGCCATACTCTACCTTGCCGATGACCGGACCAACCCTCTGGGGAGCGCAGCCGTCCGCCGGACATGGCCACGGCAGAATCGGGCGAGTTCCGGTTTAGGTTACGTTGCATCTAATAATATGGATTTGAGGGTTCTAATTTAAGATGTCAGGTTTAGAATTAAATATTTGAAGTGTGACAGATCAGTGTCCGCGAACACGTCCGTGGGCGTTTGATGGTCCGGAATTCCCCATGGCGGCTGCTCTAAATTAATGATGTAAATTTAATTACTGCCACACTTGACTGACTCGCATGCACGCGTCCGAGATCAGCGCACGGCGACCCGTGTAACAAACCAATCGCACGCTCGCTCGCTCGCTCCTCGTCAATTTCAGTAGCCATTCCACGACCGCCCAGAGAAGACCCGCCTCCTCCCCGAGCTCCCTCTCCGTCCTCGTCGTCTCCTTCTCCCGCTTCCCCCCACCCAACCAACACGTTGACACGCAGACACGCTTCGCCAGGCGTCGGAGCGGCATCGGCGAGCCATGAAGGGCGGCGGGGCCATCCGGAGCGGCGGCGGGGGAGGCGGCGGGCTGATGCGGACGCGGCTGCGGCTCCCCGTGGTGCTCCTCTCCTGCTCCCTCTTCTTCCTCGCCGGCTTCCTCGGCTCCCTCCTCTTCACCCAGGTAACTAACGCGGCCCGGCCCGGCCCGCAGATTCGTTTCGTCGCGCGCACGCGCGGGCCTCTGATCTGGGGTGGCTCTGGCGGTTGTTCCGTGGCAGGATCCGCAGGGGGAGGAGGACGTGGAGCGGCCGCTGCGGAGGGAGCGGCTCATGGAGGCGGTCTGGCCGGAGATGGCGTACGGGGAGTCCGGCGAGCCCGCGCCCTCCTTGATCCCTTACCAGGTCACGCCTCGTCCCGATTCCCTTCGTCGCATTGCCATTTTGTTCTTCGGGGATTCAGCTTAGGCTTTGCGGTGTCGGTGACCACTGATTAGCATTGGGGACGATGGAAGATGGCGTTCCTGAAATTTTTGGTGAGGATGCGCGCTGCACTTGGTGGCGACGTAGTACAATCTACAATCTGCTACGGTCGTCTGTTCTGACGGTCACTTGCAGACTGCAGTTGAGTAATTTGTCGGTGCAAAGTACCTCCGATTTAGAATCTACTGTCTGTACAACGGATTCAGTGTGAATAGTTTGATACGTACTAGCATTCTTGTGGGCAACTCAACTGGCGGTTGTTAGTCTAGCTCCCATGCAATTATCATGGTCTTGGGTGTACGTTACATGCCTAACTGAATATCGTTGCGCATGTGGAATATCACAATCTTTGCGCCTGATGACACTACCAGCAAATGCAAGACATGTGGATTCTGTGAGCACTACATAGCATCTGTAACCCCCCGCATTTCCGCCTGTTGCGCGAGTCTTCAGGACTCTTATGTCGTGCTGTGTGGATTTTAATCTCATGTTCAGCTCCTAACTTCGGTACGTACCTACTATACTAGCCCTTAAGAACGGCAACACTAAATTCTTTTGAAAAGTTGCACTGAGCCTTCTTGTTGCGATTGGTATATTTCCTTTTTCCTGTACCACAATTTCACCTACATAAATCAATGCTGCCTTTACCCCTTCTTAGTTTCTTCGGGAATCTGCTCAATGTTGCTTTAGTAATGTAACTCTCATCCTCTTGAACAGATTTTGAGCTGGCAACCTCGTGCATTATATTTTCCACAATTTGCAACAGCAGAACAGTGTGAGAATGTGGTAAAAACTGCGAAGGCACGGCTTAGGCCATCAACATTGGCCTTAAGGAAAGGAGAAAGCGAGGAGACTACAAAAGGAATAAGGACAAGGTAACTCTTACTTACACTTCTTACAGTCCCAGAGCATTCACCATAAAGGTTAGCTAATTGGACCGGTGAGTTAGACTGTTAGAGACCAGCAGGTAACTATTACTATTTTAAATCGCATGGTTTAATATAAGTGTAAGATATAAATTTTAAGCAAACAAAATTGGTCCGGTTCTGGTATCTAGTACTCCCTCCGTCCCAAAATATAAGAACGTTTTTGACACTAGCATAGTGTCAAAAACATTCTTATATTTTGGGAACGTTTTTGACACTAGCATAGTGTCAAAAACATTCTTATATTTTGGGACGGGAGGGAGTAATTGTTTACTTCTCTTAATACTGAGGCTGTCTCTCAACTACTAACGTCAACCCTTGACCTGTTGTGCAAATACTCACCTCCTAGTCTCTATACGATTTAGATATTTCGAAACGTTTTATTAGGGATTGTGAGGTGCCAAATACACAGCGATATCAGATCTGTGCTTTGTTTTCAATGGGCTTGATAAGATGGGATATTTTTCTTATATATTTTTGTACCAAATCTCCAATCTTATTTGTTACTGTAAGTTCATGATTACCCTTAGCAGATAACTTTGATATTTGAGGTTGAACATATGGGGAGAGTAGGCACCAGAACTCGACATTGGGAGACCCTGGTTGCAAAGAAAAGAGGGAAAACAGGCATTACAAGATCTGGGAGCTAGGTTTACCTGGGTCCATGTGAGGTTTTGCAGGGCACATAGAAAATCTGACAAAGCTGGTGATGTGTCGGTTTGATATTGGCCACCTAGGCGTCAAAAAATGGGGAAGGGGACAAAACGATGTGTGGTGTAAAACCCACGCGGTTTACTAGAGTGAGTGTTGACATATAGGAGTGCTGAGCGTATACTTCATTTTGACATTCTTATTAGGGGTCTTCCATCACGGTTTTGGTCCTATTTCAACCCGTGAAATAGCTACCATTTTACAAAAGCTCAAACTCTTGTACAGAAGTACTACTCTTGTTTGGGATTTACTATCCTGATCTATAGTAATTTATGCCTCTTGTTGTTACAAAAACTAAATGCTTACAACCTTATCTAATTCTGCAATGAGCTAATGGTTGTATCATATTGCCAAACAGCTCAGGCACATTCCTTAGCGCCGAAGAAGATCCAACTGGAGCCCTTGCAGAAATTGAAACGAAGATTGCAAAGGCTACCATGATGCCGAGAAGTCATGGAGAGGTACTATTCTGTAAGTAGTGATTGCATACCACATTCTAGTTCATTTATTGTCAGCCTTTCCTATTGGACCAGATTATTGCACCTTGGTCTAAAAAATTAAACATAGTTTTGCACTTTTAATGACTTCTGAACATGATGCTGGCGTATGGCTAGTTTCTGTTTAAAGAATGAAATCATTGTCTTCATCATATGAAATGATAATGTAAAGATAAATTTACTCTCTGCGTGGTTGGATTAGCGGGAAGCTTGCACGGTGTTGTGGCTTTAAAGTTTTCTACATTTACCTGGTTGTTCCCCTTTTCTTGAACTTTTTTCTCGCATTGATCTATTGATTATTTCTTGTGTTAAATTGCCGGCTTTCATCCTCATTGAACATCCAGGTTTGTATAGTGCCATGTAGCCTTGGGATAAGTTTATTTGATTTAAGAAAACACTGTTACAGTATCTCAATGATTATCTGGTTACGTTTGTCATATGTTGCAGCCCTTTAATGTCCTTCGGTATGAGATTGGACAGAAGTATGCTTCACACTATGATGCATTTGACCCGGCTCAATATGGTCCACAGAAAAGCCAAAGGGTATCTTCTAGTTTCACTTGCACTCTGCCTAAATTGGAGCTCTATGTTGAATTCTTTTTACAACTTGAGATAAAAAAAATTCACCAAGCTTACAGCTGTATATTACACATGTATATTTTTTTCATTCAACCCTACATCTGACATAACAAGTTTTATCTCAGTAGTCTGTCCTCTGCGTTCCTTTCTGTTTGTCTCCTTGGTTTTGGTTTTCCAAAACTGCGACTCACTCTGCATCAGTCCTTTTAAGAAATATTTTGGTCCGCGGTCTATTTGATTGAACAGTGAACAAAAGGGACTTCAGTTACTTGATTCAATTGATGAATGTAGTTTAAGAAACCATTGAACTGCATTTCCACAGGTGGCATCTTTCTTGCTCTATCTCACGGATGTCGAGGAAGGTGGAGAAACCATGTTCCCGTATGAGGTGGGCATTTAGGAAATTTTGCTACGCGTTGTTTCAGTAGAACTGTAATGAAGTCTTTGTTGATTTACAGAATGGGGACAATATGAACATAGGCTACGACTATGAACAGTGCATCGGCTTAAAGGTAAAACCGAGGAAGGGCGATGGCCTCTTGTTTTACTCCCTTATGGTAAATGGTACCATTGATCCGGTACGTTCTTGGCACTCAAGTTCGCCTGGCTTTTCCTATCACAAATTTTCATTCAAAGTACATGCTGTTCTGATATCGGTGCCATATGGGCCCACAGCCAAATATGTCTGGATTTCTAACTCTATTGTGGATGTGCTGCTGCAGACTTCACTTCATGGAAGCTGCCCAGTGATCAAAGGAGAGAAATGGGTCGCCACGAAATGGATTAGAGACAAGACGGTGTAAATGAGGCTAACAAACAGAGGCTCCACGTCCTAAATAGATCCACACATACATAGTAATCATTTTTTTTTCTACACGATCATGTACCTGTACATTACATTTATTCAATTTCCATCGGCCTTCATGAACCAGTGAGGTAGGGGGGGAACAACTTGCAGTTTCCATCTGCTAATTTGACAGACGTGTTAGTCTAATCTTGGTGGCTGGGCCATGTATCTCTTCTTTTCTACTTCTTCGGTTCCAAAGTATACCTGAACTTATAGCTTTGTGCTAAGTCAAACATGTCTGTTTGACTAACTATATTACAAAAATATGTTTTATGGTGAATCTAAAGAAATCAATATTATGTTGCAGATAATGGTCCTAATTTGAACTAAAACCAACGACACTTATTTTGGATCAGAAGGAGCATGTTTTTCTACAAATTTGATTATCTCTCAAACTTGTAGGATGTTTGATTTAGTAAGAACAGAGGTGGTACCATCGCAGATTTAATCCCTATGGCAGTACAGCAAAGATATGAACTGTGCTGTTCCGTGATGCCTCATTATCACTCTGCACATAAGGGTCGCATGGTCAGACACCCGGACGGGTTCTGTGAACAGTCCAACAATTTTTCTAAGTGCATACGGGTTTCTCGTTATGTCATGTGCAGGCACAACTCAGAGAAATTTTGTAAGATATTCCAAATAAACACTCATCTTTAATGTTACACATTTGTATTTCAAAAACCATACAGATTAATCCCAACAAAAATAACCCATACATTTCACTGATGCAACTCTACTACTGTTGGATCTTAGGACTGCCCAATGTAGACAATTCACTTACCCTGTTACAGAAATGGTGATATGCATGTCGCCACATTCATCAACCACCATCAGTCGAGTATAAACAGTATACTCTTAAGTTTACAAATACAAGGTTACAAGCTCATTCTGGGTTGTCCGCGCACAGCGACTCAGACCGTCATCTCAGTCGTAGGACGGCTAGTTGAACCAAGTTGCCATTGTAACAGTTCCATCATGTGATGATCAGTAACAATCAGCAACTGCGCTCCACTTTACACGGTTCACACTGAATGTCATTGTGGCCGTGCCCTGCTGTTCTCCGCTGCTCTCACTTGAAGGAAGTATGGATGCGCCTACAAGAGTAAATGATTGTTACTGATCAGTGGTCAGTTATTGAACCTTCGATGTGTGAAAATATTTTATTGGAACTCAAAACAGATAGGCAACACTCAACATATGGTCAAAAGCATGCAACATGTGCGGCTGAGCAACTTCATTAAGACAGGTCCAGGAAACAAAACTATAGTATCGTCTTGAACTGTAACAAAGTTTACCGGTTTTTGACTTACCATAGCTTCACGGGCAGTGAGCCTATCTTGGTGATCATAGCGAAGAAGCTTATCGAGAAAATCTATGGCCTACAAATACACATGAAATCATGCAGTCAAGCGGAGAACTCATGATCAAACATATACTGGTTATACAAGTGCCATTAACTAACCTCGGGAGATACTAGATGCTGGTTGTCAGCATTAATGAACTTTGACCAGGGTTTTCTACTGTGCCTGCACATGACATACATGGAATGATGGAAAGGTCAGAATTCTTAGTCTTCAAACACAAAGGAGGAAGGTATCGACATCCCCAAGCATGCAGCTTACCTTCCAACAAGATGTTCAAGCTGAGGGTCAAGCTCAAGGTGGTACTTCTTTAAGTAAGCATTCAGGCTGTCTGTTCCAAGTACCTGAAAATAATGGTAAGTGGCACGAATAAGACACTACTATGCTGGACAAAGTATCCATGTATTCAGGGTAAGGCCTCCTTTGGTTTATAGGAATTTTGTAGGAACTCTTCCTTTGGAGCCCTTTGGTTTGTAGGAATGAATTCCTATTCCTATGTAGGATAGGAATCAATCCTTCACATTTCAAAGTTAAGAAAACATTAGCCTAGACTCAATGGAAAAATTTCTATGAACACAATGGGCAAGGTACGTGTAACATAGGCAAAGCTCCTTAGGACAAATAATAGCACTGTACGTATGTTATCTGGTTGTTGGGTTTAGTGCCATCTCAACAGCAAATTGTGTCCTGTAAAGGGCAGCCCGGACCCCGGTGCATGTAGCTCCCGCTTGCGCAGGATCCGGGGAAGGGTCTGACCACTTAGGGCCTATTGTACGCAGCTTTTCCCTACATTTCTGTAAGAGACTGTTTCCAGGACTTGAACCCGTGACCTCATGGTCACAAGGCAGCAGCTTTACCACTGCGCCAAGGCTCCCCTTCAAATTGGGTCCTGTACAGAGCATTTTAAATTTGGGAGTGGGCAGTCAGTCATAGCCCTAATTCAACAGAAAGGAGCCACCGTGGAAAGGAAGATGAGGGGTTACTTATTCCTTGATTATTGAGCAAACTGCCTTAACTGTGATAGAGGAGTAGGTCTTTCTTACAATACAATCTGATACAATCAGATTGAGCAATCTTAACCCTAACTGAACTCAAGAACATGGTGCCCACTGCATGCTACAGAAAACAGGTTTTGTAATGGGAAGGTTTTTAGCAAAAAGGCCAAACCATGGGTTGCATCACTAAAAGACATTTAGCAAGAAGTACAAGCCTTCTATTACCAGAGATATGGGAGATGCCAGGATCATACTGGGGCTCACCTTTGCAATTTTCACGAGTTGGTCGTGGTTATCATGGCCATAGAAGAATGGCTCCTTGCGGAAGATCTGCAGCCATGAAAACAAGTAGCAAATGAGTCAGTTACGGACCTAATGTCAATACACCATTAAGTCCAGGATACATATATGGGTATTCATAATCCATACATACCATCCCAGCAAACATGCACCCAAGGCTCCACATGTCCAGAGAATAATCGTAATCTTGCAAATCAACTAGAAGTTCAGGTCCCTTGAAATACCTGGATTAAATGGGGAAAAAAATGCTATGCTCAGATATTAAAAAGCATGCGTAAGGAAATATAAATGAAAATCAGAACATGCGGCATGGACTAATAAGCAATAAAACATGCTAACATGAATAATACTCCCTCCGTCCGGAAATACTTGTCGGAGGAATGGATGTATCTAGACGTATTTTAATTCTAGATACATCCATTTTTATGCATTTCTCCGACAAGTATTTCCAGACGGAGGGAGTATGTTGTAGTGATAAAACAAATTGTTTTGTAGTGATAGAACATGTTTTTTTATGTAATTTGCTCAGATTTCTACATATAATTATAATGATTGAACTACTTCATCGCTTAAATTTTAGAGCATGGATACATCACCGAAAGAAGTACATTAGGCAGCTCAAACAGGAATACAGGGTTCAAATCGAGTAAATTTATCTGCTCATATGTTGCTTCTGGAGCCAATTTCCAACAATAAGTCATATTCTTAAATTGCCATCCTCGCGCAATACAAACGATCAAAAGGGTTCAATCCAAATAAGTTGTGGAGCAAGAAAAATGGTACTCCCTCCAATCCATATTAATTGACGCACACTTACCCTCTGTGCGGAATTATCTGTCGTGGAAATAGATGTACCTAGATGTATTTTAGTTCTAGATACATCCATTTCTACGACAAGTAATTCAGGAAGGAGGGAGTACAACTTCAGTCAATTAATTTGGATTGGAGGGAGTATATTTTTTTATGGGTAGTAAGACATAACATAACCAACCAAGTAGTTTACTGTATCTACACAAACCTTGAAGCAACACGGACATTGTATTCCTTGCCTGGATGGTAAAACTCCGCCAGGCCCCAGTCTATCAAGCGAAGTTTCCGGAGATCATGATCAATCATAACATTATGCGGCTTGACATCTCGATGCATAATGCCTTGTGAATGGCAGTGATCTAATGCCTGGAATGGTATAACCATATAAACAAAAAAGGAAATGTGTCACAAATAAGCAACTACCTGCATGTTTGAAACCATGACTTTGGCATCAAAATATACAGCAGAGACCTAGCACTTATATTGCACACAAAAATGCTCAACAATCACTGATATCTTGAAACCAGCACTTTTAAGAATACTAGAACTTGATAAAACGGTGTTTCACTAAATCCTAGATCATAAAGCACAATAAAATTCAGGGCCAACTATTTTATCAGACGTTAATTCTGAACTTTAGTTGCTAATGCATTTGAGCTTGCTACACAGAGAACCTTTCAAGAAGTTGAGACTTAGAATTAATGATACTGATCTAGAACACCAGGTGTAACTGGAACATAAATAAATAAACTAATATGTAATTTCAACATTTCCAGAAGAACAATATTCCTGATATCTAAAGGCATTCCACAAATATTTCTGCCGATCCAGAGGACAAAGCATTTTGTTGAATATCACAGCAAAATAAGTTAGGATGGTAAACAAAACCTTTAGTAGCTCATATAAGTAGTAGCGAATATCATAATCTGTCAACGTGGGATAGAGCACTTTAAAATCTGTGTTGTTGACATATTCGAAGATCAAGCTGGGAGTTTTCGAATGTTGATCCCTGACAATATCGAGCAGCTTGATGATATTTGGACCTCCACAGAGGTTCTGAAGTATTTTTATCTCCCTTTTAATCTGTATAAACATATGACAAGTAGGTTAAGACCTAAATCACCAAGAAAGGCATTTTTATTTAATGGAAGTGCAAGGCATGACATGGTAAGAATGATGCATGTGTGGGCATTAACTATGGACTTAATCTTCTCTTTTCTGTGAATTTATGAACAAACAGATGATTATTCTAATCATTAAAATAGATCCAGATTTATGATCAAACAAGACTGGCATCAATCAGCTTTTCCATTTCATGGATCTGATCGTGTTCCTATTGGCTCTTCTCAACAAAACATGTTACTTTGCAGGAGGTAGTGTCCCTTTCCTTTGCAGATGTTGCCCTACGAGATTTAGCCAGGAGAGTGGGTAAAGGGGGTCAGTGCGGGTGTTTGTGAGTTCTCTTATTTTCTTCCCCTTAAAAGTAAGTCACTTTGTTATTACAGTCACATTCCATGCTTCTGAATGAACGGGCAGTGCTCCTACCAGGTTCCCCAAAAGGTACATTGCCTGAACAGAAAAAATTTGCGACCAAGAAGCCAAGCATCTTACGTAGACATGGCAGGTATGATGACACACTCGCAACTCGCAAGTCTCCATCACAAAGTGACGAAGAAGCAGCTAAGAGCGGTCAAAAGACAATGCTGATACTTGTTGAGGATGCTAAGAGAAAGAATGAGACACTTCTGGCCTCACACTAAAAGAGTTTCTGGACACTACTGACCTGGCACTCAAGCAAATTCTGTAAGTTTTAGAAAAGTTCTAATTTTTTACTACTCTTTACTCAATTTATTTTATGTTCCTATATCCTGTATTTTCTCGGTTGCACGCTCTACTCTTGATGGAAATCTTTTTGGTTCTGTATAATCCATAAAAGGATTCTTACTGGATCCAAAAAAAAATCTACAGTTCAACATGCAAATGAGTAGTTCACATCTCAATATAAGTTACAAAGCTTCATATAGTACCTTCTTTTTCTTTACGGGCTTGAGTATCTTAATGACACATTTCTCGCTATTGTTAACACTGAAGCCTTCAAACACTTCACTATATTTACCTCTTCCAACTTTCCTGACAACTTCATAGTCATCCTGCTCACTGGTTAGAGATGTAGCAATGGTTAGCACGGTATTAGTTCAGTGGAAACATGAAAAGCATAAGAGGCTAGGGTTCCAATTACCTTTCGCCAAAAAGAATTGAACTAACAGAAAAAGGGATAATGAGGATAAATCTTAAGAGTTAATTTATAAAGTACTCCCTCCGTAAACTAATATAAGAGCGTTTAGATCACTACTTTAGTAATCTAAACACTCTTATATTAGTTCACAGAGGGAGTAAATCGTTACTGATTAGAAGTCGCAAGGAGAAGACAGGTATTCTTAGAAAGACGTTCATATCACCATGTTGTAGAAAGCATTCACACTTTTTCCTGACAATCTTATGAAGTTCAGATGGAACAAGGAGAGCCAACGAATCAACTACAATTAATCACGACGTTTTTTCACACTTAAATATACAATTAAAATAACTGACAATAGTCAAAATAAGTTGATGCAGAGAAAGAGAATACAATGAATACACTTGCTGGTATATCCACTGAACAAACACATTCCTCCGAAGGTTCAAATATACAATTGGTATCACATGATGTACATCAAGTATAATGAATTTTATTTTTCCGAGAAACCAGCAGGACCTCTGTCTATTCATTAAGAAAGTATTTTAATGATCTCAATAGGATGGACAATATAAGTACGTTATGGTGGTTGCTTGGAGCTACCGCAGGCTTGCAGCACAAATTTCAAGTATACTGGAAGAACCACAACGGTTACTGGAAGAAGTGGATTAGTAAGAACAGCGGCATGTCCAAATGAATTAGGTGGAAAAAATTGCATATTTCCATGGTGAGAGAAAGAACAAATGTAGCACAATTACCGAACATTAAGTAGAATATTTAACAATATATTGGGTGAAACATAATGCTAGACAAGGTCAAAAGCACTATACTGGAAAGAAAACCCCCATCCTTCAATCTATATATATTTCTGAATATGGACATGGGAAATCAAACACCAATCTTTAACTCAAAGCTATTTGCTCAAAGTAACTTCTTAATTTCATAAGCTTTATGCCAAAGCTACCAAGGCAACATTTAACACACGTTTTATCAGAACAGTACTATTTTGCTCATATTCCGCAATTCCGTAATCACAAGCTGCAATTGACGGGGATGAAGAAAAATCCCCGAACCTCGGTAAATTTCACTTAACACGCCTAACTTTGCAGCCACAACGAATAAACCACACCCAGCACTAACCGAAATTTACAAGCATACAAGCCATCAGCAAAGTGAACACAGAAATTAGCTATGGCTGATGATTAGGACGTGACGTCAGCGCCTTACCCCCACTGCACGGTGAGCGCCTCGTAGTCCCAGTACTCCTTGGGGCGCACCACGTTGACGTCGGTGTAGACCCTCGCCTTCGACATACTGGGCCTGGATCCCGCGGCGGCCGGAGCGCAGCGAGGGGACAGGGCGACGAAGGAGGACGCGAGGGCGGCTACGACGGCGGCGGCGGCGGCTAGAGCTACGGAGCTGGCTGGTGGGCGCTTCGTCGGAGGGGCATCGCTCATGCGGCCATCGCCGGCGGCGACGGCGGGCTAGGGTTTCCGGCTGGGGGTGGGTGGAGGGGGGAGGGAGAGATTAGGTGAGGATGAATCTTCTTTAGTTTAGTTTTGGCGTGGAGAAAGAGGTGGAGTGGGACGGAGACTCTGGAATCTGCTCGTGTTGGGTCACTGACAGGTGGATTTATTATTGCCTGGTGCTGAATCATAAGAGCATCTCCTAGTATTGGAGATGTATATGCTTTTGCATCTAAAAACCCAAAAACACCTCTCCAACAGATGGTGTATATGCAAAAAATAATTACATCTCCGCCTCGCGGAGATGTAAAAACTACCTTCCGCGCGACCAGCCGCCGCCCGATTCCCGCCCGTCCGCCTCCCTCCCGCTGCCGCCATGGCCGATGCCGATGACCCCGCCGGTGCCCTGACCCACCTTATCGCGGTTGCCGCCTCCGCGCCAGCTTTCCCCGGTGGAGCCGCCTCCGCCTCCATGTCGCCGCCATGCTGCTGCCCTAGATTTGCCCTGCCGTGGCCGGTCGTCGTCGCGCCGGAGGCTACAAAGAAGAAGGGGGCCGCCAAGCCTCACGGTGGAGGCGTGAAGCGGCCGACGACGCGGGACCGCAACCCGGCGGGGATCCAACCTTGGCCGGCGAAAAATCTCGAAGCCGGACGCGACTACGGCAGGCGATTTGCAGTCGCCGCCGACCATGGTGTCTTCCTCCGGCTACGGAGCTCCTTATCCACCTCCTCCGCCACCGCCGGCGGCCATGGAGGATGGTGTGTCCATGCCGACCGCGACCGCATCCAACGTGTTCGATGATATGTCGCAAAGGTAAAAAGGTTTTTTTGTGCATTCCTTCGGTGTTTCAATTGTTAATTCCAATAGAACATGAAGTTCATTGCGTGTACGTTCTTTTGTAGTCTCGATGATGAAGCTTTCATGCGCGCGACAAATGTGACAAATGATGATTATTGACATGAATATGCATCGCAAGAATATGAAACTCCACAATGTGGTGATGACATCTCAACACGATGAGTGACATGGGAGGTGGCTTTGGCAGCAACATGATGAGTGGCATGGGAGGTGGCTTCGGTGGCAAAATGAACGACATGGGAGGTGGCAATGAAGGTGCTTCCGGTGGAGTTCGCGGTAGCAAGACTTCGACACAAGAAAACGTCGACAAAGATGCCATTGATGATGATCATACCACCGTCCACAATGGCACTAGTGACAACGGAGATAACACAAATTGAGTGATGCCTATGTGCATTTTTATGTGTTGGACCAACAACTTTGTTTGAGACAACTGACTTTTGCTTGTAGGATTTAAAACTATGGTTGATGATGCACTTTTGTTGCTAGAATTATGAAAATCCAATATGCAAATGCGGCTGTGCAGTGGCTGAATAGCAGTTGCGCGACCAACGGCCGGTTTACATCTCTAGTTTGCATCTTCTATTGGAGTAGCTGTTTTACATCTCCGTTTTGCATGGTCTGTTGGAGTTGGCACTTTTTTGGAGATGCAAAAAACACTTCTTGGAGATGTAAATTTTTACATCTCCAAAATTTGCATCTTTTATTGGAGATGCTCTAACCAGAAGACTATGCCTGCAAGGGATTCTTTTTCCTGGCTTTTTGAAAAAAATACAACTCTTGGAATGTGACACGTGTGCTGGGTAAATAACGGTACAACTTCTTCTTCCTAGAGCAACATCGGCTGGCGGAGGGCCATACCAACGGTGAACGCGCGAGCGAACCCCAAGTTTGTCACGGAGCAGCGTGCGATCTACTAGGCCGTCCTTGCTCAAACCGCCGCTCGCCATGTCGGAGTAATGGGCCACGGGTAGCCTAACCCGAGCCCCCGAACCTTTCAAGACATCAGGGCCGGCTGCGCCCTCAAGATGTCAAGATGGATCCCTGCCTTTCGGCGGCCGGTTGGCCGAACGGCCGACTGTCAGAAGGCGGCCGAGTTCCAGAAGACGGCATCACAACAGGCCGACTCCTAGTAGGCGGCCTCCAGAGAGGCCGGCCCCTAGCAGTCGGCCCGTGGCGCCCTCAAAGTCTACGCCCTCATCAAGGAGACAAGACAGGGTATGGCTACAGCGTAGCCCATCCCCCCGAACCAGGGGCGGGCGTGGCCACAGTGCCCCGTACAGGCTTAGATCTCCGCAAGACGCGACACTGTTGCCTCTCCCCCCTAAACGTCACTCCTGACAGGCGGAGCCCTATTCCCATGACGGCCTGTCGGTACGGCTTGCAGGCGGCGGGCCCTACCAGGCAGTGAGAGCCCTGAAGACGGAGGAAGCCAGGGCAGTCGGACCTGAGGGAAGCCGGCTTCCAGCAGGCGGCTTATCCCTCCCTCGGGCCCGGTGCGCCATCAACCAGATGAGACGCGGTGTGGCTACAGTAATCGCCCGCCAGGCGGCGAGACTGTAGCCACGCTCCCCCGACCAAGCCTGCGTCATTAGCATCACGGCTACAGTGATCAGCAGCCGACAAGACCCGCGAGCGGCGAGAGCGGCCTGTCGGCTCCGTACCAGACCAAGCGGCGGGCCCCAGCAGCCAGCGGAGAAGCCGGCAGCCAGAGACACTGACAGCCGGGTCCTGCACCCGACAGATTACCAATGTACCCCGGGGGGTAGGCCTATCTAAACCCCCCAGGGCACCCATGCAAAGGGTTCCAACCTGTTAGAACTAGACTCACACCTAGAGGAGGAGAGAGCGTGCCTGCCTTCTTCCACCTCTAGCAAACAGCTCAAGGAGCACCATTGTACCACTAGTGCCTTAGTGATCATGCGGAGACCCCGCAGAGCAGGACTAGGGGTGTTATCTCCACGGAGAGCCCCGAACATGGGTAAAGTTTGTCGACGTACGTGTCTATGCCTCATCCCGCTTCCAGGCACCGGCGACGTTCTACTCGCTCCCACCATGATAAGCCATCCTTTGGCATATGTCGCACCCAACCCCCGACATTTGGTGCCCACCATGGGGCGAGGTGCACCGTCTCCCGGAGACCTGTTCTGAACGGGAACCTTGTTCCTTCCTGGCGAGCGCAGCCAGCCCGGCACGCCAGACGGCGTCTGCACCAACGCACTGCGCGGCGCGGAGGTCGCCTGCGCGGCGAGCTGCCTCGCCGATCTTCTTGGCGAGATTCGCCTCTCCGACGAGCCCGCGTCTGATGCGGGCACCGATGGCCCTGAGAGTCGCCTCGTGAGCCTCCTCGATCAGCTCCACGTTGCCAGCGAGCCTGCTCCTCACTTGGAGTCGGTTGGCTCCACCGACCCGATGTTGGTCAACTCCGACACGGCGTCGCTCGACGCGTTCCCCTCCAACGTGGTGGTCTACGATGAGCCGCTTCCTCGCGCGGACAGCGGCGGCAGCACCGTCATGGAGGTGCTCGTCATCAGCCACGGCGAGCACTCTGGCGGAGGTGGCCAGGACCCGTTGCAGGCGGCAATGCAAGACCTGGCTGCGCCTATCCCGGAAGACGGCGACGCCGAGACGCTGGAAGCGCGCCGCGTCCAGCTCGTTGAGAGCGCCAACCGGCTGGCCAGCATGAGACGCCTTTCGGACGCCTACCAGCGGGAAATGGACCGTGCCGTCGGCGGCACGCCGGCTCCTGGTGGGCCTAGCCGTATTGGCTTGATCCGGCAGCGTGGCGCGACCATCGCCAGCATGTTCGGGACAGATCGTCCCGTCTACGCCACGCCTGCGGAGAACATACGAGCTGCCCAGGCGGCAGCAGACGAGTTAGACAAACTCGAGGGCGACGAGCGTTGCCACATGACGGAGCGAGTTCAGCAGCTCCTCGACGCGGCTGCTGAGCAGCAAGATGCCGGGTGCCGGACTGAAGCGCCCAACCGGCGAAACGATGATCCGCCTCCTCGACGAGACCAAGGCGTGACATCCCGGACACCGACTGGTGGTGTCCGCGACAGAAGAGACAAGGAGCCGGCTGCCAGCCGCAGCCGGACTCACATCACCATCGAGCATGACCAAGACGGTCGCCCAAGAGCAGTACAACGGCGAGACGACTGTCCGCCTCCTCCTCCCCGCAGGGAGAGGCGCATTTCCCCGCCGCCTGTTGATCACCCATCACTCGGCGACCGCCTTGGCCGCCGAGAAGGAATCGGAGAAAATGATGCCCGCCACCGTATCGATCGCCTCAATCGATCCCTGGCGCTAGAAGAGGAAGATGAGCTCGGTCCGCCTTGTTTTGGCCCCCGCATCCGAGATGAGCCCTTCCCTAAAGGATTCACTCTCCCGAGAGACACACTCAAGTGCACCGGCTCCGTGAAGCCGGAGGACTGGCTCGTCGACTACTCCACAGCTGTCAGCATCGCCAACGGCAACAAGCGCGTTGCCGTGAAGTACGTCCCGCTCATGCTCCAGGGCACAGCCCGGACGTGGTTGAACAGCCTGAAGCCCCGCAGCATCAACAGCTGGGTTGATTTCACCGAAGCATTCATCCGCAACTTCACCAGCACGTACAAGCGGCCGCCCAAGTCCCGCCAACTCTCCTTATGCGTCCAAGGCCCCAATGAGTCGACTCGCGACTATCTTACGCGCTGGGCCGAGTTGCGCAACTCGTGCGAGGGTGTGCACGAGGTGCAGGCCATTGAGTACTTCACTACCGGGTGCCGAGAGGGCACCCTCCTCAAGCACAAGCTTCTCTGCGACGAGCCGGCGACCCTCGACGAACTGCTAATCATAGCAGACAAGTACGCCACGGCTGACTCCTCCATGAAGGCGGAGATTCAAGTCAACGTGTCGGGCAAGGTGGCCCCTCAAGCTCCTCGGACCCCGGCTGGTGACTCCAGTCAGCGACAGCAACCGAACGACAACAAGCGCAAGGCCATGCAGCCGGCTTCCACGAGCTGGCAGGTGCCGACAATTGAAGATCAGCAGCCAGAAGGGCCGCCTCCTCCCAAGCGCCAGAAGGGCGGCAAGCCCAACTAGCTGCCCGCCTTCTCGTACGAGCAGACTCTTGATGCACCTTGCAAGTTCCATAGCGGTGCGAAGCCGTCCAATCACACTACTCGGAAGTGCCACTAGCTCACCAGGATCGCCAAGGGCGACGGACTCCAGCCTCCTCCGCCAGCCAGCCCGCCGCCTCCTCCTCCTCAGCAGCCGGCGGCCCGGCCAGTCGGTGCCATACAAGATGATTATCCCGAGGAGCATGGGGCCTACGTCGTGTTCACCAGCGTGGCCGACGACAGGCGCAGCAGACGGCAGCAGCAACTAGAAGTGAATGCAGTAGCATCAGAGACCCCCGAGTTCATGCATTGGTCGGAGAAGCCCATCAGCTGGAGCAGAGCTGACCACCCGGAGGTGATGCCAAATCCCGGCTCTTATGCCTTGGTGTTGGATGCCACGTTTGCCACCGAGAGGCGAGCTGCTCGCTTCTCCCGAGTCCTGATAGATGGCGGCAGCAGCATCAACATTCTGTACAAAGATACCATGGAGAAGTTGGGGATCAAGCAGAGACATCTTCAGCCCAGCCGGACTGTTTTTCATGGCATAGTTCCTAGCCTTTCCTGCTCACCAATCGGCAAGACTCAGATAGATGTCCTCTTCGGGGACAAAAATCATTTCCGCCGAGAGCCAGTCTGGTTTGAAGTGGTGGACCTTGAGAGCCCTTATCATGCATTACTTGGCTGGCCTGCCCTGGCCAAGTTCATGGCGGTTCCCCACTATGCTTACCTAAAGATGAAGATGCCGAGCTCCAAAGGGATCCTGACCATAGCAGGAGACTACAAGAAGTCGTCTGCCTGCACCGCAGAGAGCAGCCGGTTGGCCGAGTCCCTCGCGATCGCAGCGGAGAAGCGGCTCCTTGACCGGGTTGTGGCAATGGCAGGCAAGCAGCCGGAAATGTCACCCGACCCCAAGGAGTCGGAAGCCGAGGGCTCGTTCAAGCCGGCCAAAGAAACAAAGAAGGTACCCTTGGACCCGGAGCACCCAGAGAGGTACGCTGTCATAGGTGCGAACCTTGACAGCAAATAGGAAGGCGAGCTCGTCGATTTCCTCCATGAGAATCGGGACATCTTCGCATGGTCCCCCAAGGACATGTCGGGTGTTCCGGCGGATTTCGCTGAGCACAAGCTACACGTCCGACCTGATGCCAAGCCAGTCCGGCAGCCCTTGCGCCGCCTGTCAGAAGAGAAAAGAAGAGTTGTTGGAGAAGAGATAGCCCGGCTTCTGGCAGCCGGCTTCATCATGGAGGTGTTCTTTCCAGAGTGGTTAGCCAACCCGGTCCTAATGCCGAAGAAGAACAAGCAGTGGCGCATGTGTATTGATTATACCAGCCTCAACAAGGCATGCCCCAAAGACCCATTTGCTCTACCAAGAATCGACCAAGTGATTGACTCTACAGCCGGATGCGAGCTGTTGAGTTTTTTGGATGCATACTCCAGGTATCACCAGATCAAGCTGAACCCGGCCGACAGGCTGAAGACCGCCTTCATCACGCCATTCGGAGCCTTCTGTTACCTGACCATGACGTTCGGCTTGAGAAACGCGGGCGCCACGTTTCAACGATGCATGCAGAAGTGTCTCCTCAAGCAACTCGGCAGAAACGCCCATGTCTATGTGGACGATGTGGTGGTGAAGACGGAGAAGCGTGGAACGCTGCTAGAAGATCTCAAGGAGACCTTTGAGAATTTGCGCCGATTTCAGATCAAGCTCAACCCGGAGAAATGCGTCTTTGGAGTACCAGCCGGCCAGCTTCTTGGCTTCTTGGTCTCAGAACGCGGCATAGAGTGCAACCCTGTGAAGATCAAGGCCATCGAGAGGATGGAGGTGCCCACCCGACTGCTGGACGTGCAAAAATTCACCGGCTGCTTGGCATCCATCAGCCGTTTCATCAGTCGGCTGGGCGAGAAGGCTCTTCCCCTGTATCAGCTCATGAAGAAGACCACTTTTTTCGAGTGGAACGACAAGGCGGATGAAGCTTTTCTCCAGCTCAAGAAAATGTTGACCACTCCGCCTGTCCTGGCGGCCCCGACTCCTAAGGAGCCCGTGCTCCTCTACATCGCCGCTACCAGCCAGGTGGTCAGCGCAGTCATAGTGGTGGAATGCAAGGAAGAAGGCAAAGCCCTACCAGTCCAAAGGCCGGTGTATTACCTGAGCGAAGTACTATCCGCTTCCAAGCAGAACTATCCCCACTACCAGAAGATGCGTTATGGCGTGCACTTTGCTGCCAAGAAGCTGAAGCCATACTTCCAAGAGCACCCAATCATTGTGGCCTGCACAGCTCCGCTCGCCGAGATCATTGGAAGCCGAGATGCCTCGGGCCGTGTGGCCAAATGGGCCATAGATTTGGCCCCCTACACCATCTACTACCAGCCTCGCACCGCCATCAAGTCACAAGCACTGGCCGAATTCCTCGTCGACTGGGCCGAGACCCAGTACCTGCCGCCAGCGCCAGATTCCACCCATTGGCAAATGCATTTTGATGGTTCAAAAATGCGCACCGGTTTGGGAGTTGGCATCGTACTCACCTCTCCCAAAGGCGACAAGCTCAGATATGTGCTGCAAATTCATTTTGCCGCCTCCAACAACGTAGCCGAATAAGAAGCGCTCATACACAGGTTCCGGCTTGCCAAGGAACTCGGCATTCGCCGGATCCTGTGCTATGGAGACTCCGACTTGGTGGTCCAGCAGTCATCGGGCGACTGGGACGCCAAGGATGCAAATATGGCCAGCTACCGCTTCCTCGTACAGCAACTCAGTGGATACTTTGAAGGGTGCGAGTTCCTCCACATGCCAAGAAATGACAATGAGCAGGCCGACGCCTTGGCACGAATTGGCTCCACCCGGCAAGCAATACCAGCCGGCGTTGCCCTACAACGCCTCCTCAAGCCGTCTGTTAAACCATCGCCAGAGTCGGATTCCATCTTTGTGCCGGCTCCTCCTGAAGCAGTCGGATCCGACTTGAGAGCCCCAGCAGCCGGCACGGGAACTTCGGCAGGCGGCCCGGGGACTCCAACAGTCGCACCTGGCCCTGGGACCTCAGAGCCCGACCCCGGGACTGCAGCAGTCGGCCCGGGGACTTCATCAATTCAGCAAGCGGCGGCCGACTCCAACCCACCGCCTCCCAGCCCAACCGCCCTCGTGCAAGTAGCAGTCCTAGCAGTCGAAGAAGTTGCAGCACCTTCCTGGGCTCAGCCCATCCTCAATTTTCTGGTGAAAAAAGAGTTGCCGACTGACGAGATCTCGGCCCGACAAGTGCAACGCCGGGCAGCAGCATACACCATCGTTAACAGAGAACTTGTGAGGCGCAGCGTCACTAGTGTTTACCAGCGCTGCGTGGAGCCGGAGCAAGGCCAAGCAATCCTCAAAGATATCCATCAAGGCGAGTGTGGTCACCACGCGGCTTCAAGAGCACTTGTTGCCAAAGCTTTCCGCCACGGTTTTTTCTGGCCGACTGCTCTAGAAGACGCCAAAGACTTGGTCCAGAAGTGCAAAGGGTGCCAGAAGTTCCGCTCCAAGCCTCATCAGCCGGCTTCTGCACTCAAGACTATCCCCATTGCTGGCCCTTTGCTGTCTGGGGCCTGGACATGGTGGGACCATTCAAAGCAGCACGAGGTGGCATGACTCATCTGCTTGTCGCGGTGGACAAGTTCACCAAGTGGATAGAAGCAAAACCAATCAAGAAATTGAATGGTCCGACTGTTGTGACTTTCATCTCCGACATCATCATCTGGTATGGCATACCACACAGCATCATCACCGACAACTGCCACAAACTTCGCCAAAGGCTCCTTGGCCCGTTTCTGCGCGACGCAGGGCATCCGACTGGACTTAGCGTCTGTAGCCCATCCGCAGTCAAACGACCAAGTGGAGCGAGCAAACGGCCTTATTTTGTCCGGCATCAAGCCCCGACTGGTCGAGCCTCTGGAGCGTTCGGCCAGCTGCTGGCTCGACGAGCTGCCGGCCGTCCTCCGGAGTCTGCGCACAACCCCGAACAAGTCAACCGGCTTCACTCCTTTCTTCCTCATCTACGGTGCCGAAGCCGTCATCCCGACGGACTTGAATTCGACTCCCCTCGAGTCACCATGTACAGCGAAGAGGAGGCAGAAGAAGCACGACAAGACGGCATCGATCTGCTGGAACAGGGCCGGCTGTTGGCACTCAGCCGGTCCACCATCTACCAGCAGAGTCTGCGCCGATACTACAACCGAAAGGTCAAGCCAAGATCCTTCCAAGAAGGAGACCTTGTGCTCCGGCTGATCCAGCGAACAGCCGGCCAGCACAAGCTCTCGGCACCTTGGGAAGGCCCCTTCATCATCAGCAAGGTGTTGGGCAACGACTCCTACTACCTCATCGACGCTCAGAAGCCTCGAGCACGCAAAAGAGATGACTCCGGCAAGGAGACGGAGCGACCATGGAATGCGAATCTCCTTCGAAGGTTTTACAGTTAAAAGCAGTATGTACCACGCCAACTTTTGTATTAAGTACGAAGACTCCGGGACCCCCGAGAAGAGCTCAGGGACTGCCCTCTTTTATCTATATGATAAGTATTACGCGTGTCATTTGTGTTATCCCATTAGACCGTCTGGCACCGGGTTCGACCAGTCGACCCGGGGACTTGACGCTTTGTACTATGAAATGCTTCCTGCAGCCGGACAAGTAGTGTGTTGGCACCTTAGCTTTCTCCTGCCAGAGGCCGCAGCTCGCAGAGCGACTGTTCGGTCGGCAGGAGCTAAGGCGAAAAGGGTGTCTGCATAAAAATGGCTAAGGACCTAAAGCATACACATAGTCCAAGCCGGCTTCTCGCCTCACCGACCAGCTGCCGAGCAGCCGGCCGGCCGGCTTCTACCTAACTTGCCAGAAAACTCTAGCTGGCTAAGTACTTGCCTTCCCGAAAGTGGCTAAGTACTTGACCCAGCCACAGTCCGCAGAGCGGCTGTTCGGCTGGCAAGGCGGCAACCAAGGGAAGGCGGCAAAGAAAAAAAAGCCAAAAGAGCAGAAAGCAAGGAAAGATAGAACTCGGATAAGATATTTACACATCAAAAGGCCCTTGGCCGATATTCAACAGGAGTTTGAAATACACCCCGCGGGTGGAATTGTGCGAAATTAACAAAGTTGTTGAGACCGATAAGCAGGAAGAAGCAAAGGTAAATGGCAGCCTAGGAAGCAGCAGACGGAGTCGGCGGAATGGTGGAGTCGGTGGTGCCGGCTGGTTGGGTGGCCAGCTGGTCGGTCTCCGCTTGGTCGCCCTCAGCAGCAGTCGGCTCGCTCGGGCGCGGCTCGTTGCTGGAGCGCAGTCGAATTGAGGCTGGCCGTCCGCTCCGACCTCTGTTGCCTCCTCTTCACCTTCCTCCTCCTCTTCATCTTCTCCCTCGTCGCTGGAGTCGATCACCTCGGCCGAGTCCTCGCCATCCTCCGGGTTCAGCCCAAACCACTCCGGTGGCGCCTCGGCACCGTTCTCGGTCAGCTCCGGGACGAAGATGCTGGTGTTGGTGTACTCAGCGATTGCCGCCGCTCGCTTGACAAGGTCATCCTCCACCGCCACCAGCTCCTCCTGGGCTTCTAGTCGAAATGTGGTCAACTGGGCTAGATCTAGCCCAGGGTACCACGCCTTGACGAACTCCAAGGCCCGGCGCGCTCCGGCCCGGGCCGAGGAGCCCTTCCACGCCTCAAGACGGCCGGCCGCCACCTCCAGCCAGTCGGCAGTTCGGCTGGGTGTGCGTGGAGCCGGCATGTCTGGCCACAGGGCGGCGATCGCCTGGGCGCCGACACGCTGAAGGCGGCGCAACATCCGATGAGCCGGCCGAAGACGAGCCTGGATGCTGAGAAGTTGCTCGCCAAAAGTACGGGGGGCGTTGGCAGCGATCTGCTCACCTTCTGCCCTCCGTCGTTCACGGTCGGCCTCGATAGCCTGGTTAGCAGCGCCAGAGTGACTCGGGAAGAAGTCTGCTCGGACAAAAAAGCTAAGAATAGATCAGAAACAAGAAGTCGGCTTGATCAGAGGCCAGCAGTTTGAGGAAAGAGTAAAGAAGGCAGCCTACCGTCGACCATGTCTTCAACCTCGCCGAGGCTAGCAGTCAGCATCGCCTCCTTGTCGGTCCAGGCGGAGCGTTCGGCCGCGAACTCAGCAAGGAGGCCGGTCTCTTTGTCTTCCGCCTCCTTCTGGGCCTTCTTGAGAAGCTCCGCCTGCTCTGCCAGCTGCGTGACCAGCCGGTCACGCTCCTCGGCCAGCTTGTTGCAGTCCGCCTCCTTGGCGCGCAACGTAGTGTTGGCTTCTCCCAGCTGCTGCTGCAGGATGGCGTTCGCTTCTGCAAAAGAAGAGAAGAAAGGACGTCAACAATCAGCGAAGAAAGATGAAGTTGCCAGGAAGATCCGGCCCGACTGCTCAGCAGTCGGCCCGAATCTCGGGGACTACAGCCGCGGGTGCACCAGCGCGCCCCCGCAGAGAAAGAAGAAGACTTACTCCGGCTCTCCGACAAGTGAACGGCACGTTGATCCAACTCCTGGACTTTGGAGTTGAAGGCGGTCGCACGGAGGTTATGATAATCCTACAGCAAAGACATTAGTACTCGGAGCTTGCTAATTAAAGTTCCGAGCTGCCTGCTCAGCAGCCGACCCGAAACTCGGGGACTACACCCAGTGGGTGCGCCGGCGCGCCCCCATGAAGCAATACAAGAATTAAAAACGAAGAAGCAAGAAGCGTACCCGGATGGCCTCTCGCGATTCCAGGAATGCCTTGTTGCAGTGCTTGAGAGTGTCGGCCTCGGCGCGGAGTTTGGCTTGAACGTCCAGGATCGCCTTGTTCAGAGGGCCCGTCCTGCCTCCCTGCACCCACCCAGTGGGTGCGGCGCTGGTCGCCTCGGTGTCCGGGATCGAGGAGCTTGCGGCGCCGGTGTCCAGCGGGCATGGCGCCGAGGCCGCCTTCGCGAGCCGGCGGCGTAAGGGTGTGCGGACCCTGGGAGTAGGGCCCGTCACCATCTCGTTTCCGGCTGGTGGCACCGGCGGGTCGGCCGGCTGCTTGTCTCGCGCCTCCTCAGAAGGTGGTGGCGAGGGCACAATTAAGTCCGGCATGGCGACGTCGCCGCTGTCCCTCTCCATGATAGGGTGCTCGCCGCCGGCTTCCCCAGTCTGCGCCACGAACTCCGGTGGTGGCGGCGCAGAGTTCAGGGGGTGACAAACATCGCCGACTGACGGCGTGCGGCTTCCTCGGCCTGCTTCTTCGCCGCGGTGGCGGCCTCGGCCTCTGCCAGCCTCTTCAAAGCGGCGGCCTCCGCCCTGTCTGCCTCCGCCTTCTCCAAGCGGGCGGCTTCCTGCTCCTCGCGTGCCTCCCGCGCGTTCTGCTCCGTCGCCTCCCGGAGGTCGGCGGCCGGATCGATCCGCCGGGTGGTGGTGGAAGTCTCCGCCGACCCCACGATGGAGGCGGCGGCCAACTTCTCAAGAGAGAGCGGGGCCCTAGATCAAGGGAAGCGAAGCGAAGAAACTCAGACGAGATCAACAAGGAAGGAGAAAGTACGAGAGGAAGACAGTATTTACGCGGAAACCAGCTGCGGCTCCTTCACCGCCTTGCGGAAGCGGATGGCTTTCGCGGCCGCTTCATCCCGCTTGGTCGCCGCGGCCGAGCCCTTGGGCTTCTTCGGCCGGCTGCTGAACAGGCTCGGCGCGGCCCTGCGCTTTTTCGCGCCACCTCGGGCTGCCGGCGCGTCACACGAGCTCGCGTCCAGCTGGTCGGACCCCAGCTGGCGGTGCGGGACGACTTCCCCCGTGTCGTCGTCTGGCCAGTCCTCGAGGCCGGCTCCGAGCCCTGAGCCGCCTGCTATGCCACCCCCTCCCTCGGCGTCGTCCTCCAAGGCCGCCGCCCCCAAGTCGGGGTCATCCACATCACTCTCCACCCGGTCGGGGAGAAATTGACGCTTCGGCCCCGCGGCGCCGGCTGCCGGCTGGAGGAGGGAGCTCTGCTCGAAGAGCCGGTTGGTCAGGTTGGACAAACGGAACTCGGCAAAAAGAAGAGAGAGAGAAGGAAAGGTAATTACCATAGGCGGGGGGTCGGCGCGAGATACGGCTCCTTGCCGAACCGCCACTCTTCCGTGAGCTTGCAGTTCGCAAGGTAGTTCACCATATGAGCTACCTCTGCGTGAGGCATCTCCTTGGTGCACAGCCGGCTTGGGTCCCGATGCCCGCTCATCTGACAGATCATGTGAGGGCAGCCCTGGAGCGGGAGCACCCGGCGCGCCACGAAGGCGGACAGCAAGTCGGGCCCGGTCAGGCCATCCGACTGTACCAACACCCGGAGCCGCGCGATGGCGGCGGCTCCAGAAGGCGACAGTGTCTTGGCCCGGTACGACCAGTTGGGCCGCCTCCCGGCTGGCGGGCCGGCAGCGTAAGCCGGCAGGTTGACCCAGTCACCCTCCGCGAAGATGCTCTTCACGTAGAAGTACGACTGCTGCCACATCTTCACCGACTGGATCAGCGTGATGGGAGGAAATGGATTGTCGCCTCCCGGCCTCCGCACCGCGATGAAGGCGCCGCACTGAGCCGGCACGCCCGCAACGACGGTGCCGAGCTTGGTGTAGAAAAACTCCCCCCAAAGCTCGATAGTGGGGAGGACACCGAGGAAGCCTTCGCACAGAGTGACGAAGGCGGACAGCAGCACCACCGTGTTCGGGGTGAGGTGGTGCGGCTGGATATTGTAGAATTCGAGGAAGGCCCGGAAGAAGCCACTCGCCGGCAGGCCGAGGCCGCGCAGGCAGTGCGAGCGGAAGACGACCCGCTCGCCCTCCTCCGGCGCCGGCGAGATCTCCCCCTCCGGCGCGAGGCGAACCCTCACGTAGTCCTTGCCGGGCAGCCGCCGTGTCTGGCGGAGGAAGTCGATGTGATCTTCGTGGACTGTGGAGCCGTCCCAGGCTCCGGAGCGTGCCATGGGGGCGAGAGGTTGACGGACGGACTCGACGGAGACGAACTGCGGCAGCGCTTCGGCGGGGCTCGGGGCGCTGTGGCGAGAGGAAGAAGAAGAAGGGAGGGTGGGGTGGAGGGGCGCGCGTGCTTCGCCGCTCCCTCTCCTCTCCCTACTTATAGCCTACGGGCTACGAAGCCGAGGGGGTGGGCGTGGGATCGTGGGATTAACTGTGCCCACGACCCCACGCTCCCGCCTTTACCGCGCGGGTTACTGCGCGCAGTAACTCCGCGGGGAAACCCAACCGCCCGCCTCGGCCGCAGCGGATCCGCTCGCAGGCCGAGATCCGATGGTGGCGGGCCCGGCCCGCGGCCGCGTCCCGTCACGCGCGTGGGCTGGCAGGCCGACCCGGCTGGCTGGTGCCATGTGGCACGCCCACGACGGGCGGCGGGCCGAGAAGCTTAGCAAGCACGCCACCTGGTTCCTGCCGATGCATTCGAAATTCCAGAAGGATCCGGCTAGACGTACCCGACTCCTGCCGACCGGCTCCCCAGAAGTCGGATGGAGCTTCCTTCGGAGCACCCGGAGGAGGAAACTGTTGAGGCTCCCCGGCTCCTCAACCGTGGCCCCTCACCAGCTTCGGGGACTACTGTCGGAGTAATGGGCCACGGGTAGCCTAACCCGAGCCCCCGAACCTTTCAAGACATCAGGGCCGGCTGCGCCCTCAAGACGTCAAGATAGATCCCGCCTTCCGGCGGCCGGTTGGCCGAACGGCCGACTGTCAGAAGGCGGCCGAGTTCCAGAAGACGGCATCACAACAGGCCGACTCCTAGTGGGCGGCCTCCAGAGAGGCCGGCCCCTAGCAGTCGGCCCGTGGCGCCCTCAAAGTCTGCGCCCTCGTCAAGGAGACAAGACAGGGTATGGCTACAGCGTAGCCCATCCCCCCGAATCCAGGGCCGGGCGTGGCCACAGTGCCCCGTACAGGCGGAGATCTCCGCACGACGCGGCACTGTTGCCTCTCCCCCAAAACGTCACCCCTCACAGGCGGAGCCCTGTTCCCACGACGGCCTGTCGGTACGGCTTGCAGGCGGCGGGCCCTACCAGGCAGTGAGAGCCCTGAAGACGGAGGAAGCCAGGGTAGCCGGACCTGAGGGAAGCCGGCTTCCAGCAGGCGGCTTATCCCTCCCTCGGGCCCCGTGCGCCATCAACCAGATGAGACGCGGTGTGGCTACAGTAATCGCCCGCCAGGCGGCGGGACTGTAGCCACGCTTCCCGACCAAGCCTGCGTCATTAGCACCACAGCTACAGTGATCAGCAGCCGGCAAGACCCGCGAGCGGCGGGAGCGGCCTGTCGGCTCCGTACCAGACCAGGCGGCGGGCCCCAGCAGCCGGCGGAGAAGCCGGCGGCCAGAGACACTGACAGCCGGGTCCTGCACCCGGCAGATTATCAATGTACCCCTGCGGGGTAGGCCTATATAAACCCCCCAGGGCACCCATGCAAAGGGTTCCAACCTGTTAGAACTAGACTCACACCTAGAGGAGGAGAGAGCGTGCTTGCCTTCTTCCACCTCTACCAAACAGCTCAAGGAGCACCATTGTACTACTAGTGCCTTAGTGATCATGCGGAGACCCCGCAGAGCAGGACTAGGGGTGTTATCTCCACGGAGAGCCCCGAACCTGGGTAAAGTTCGCCGACGTACGTGTCTACGCCTCATCCCGCTTCCAGGTACCGACGACGTTCTACTCGCTCCCATCATGATAAGCCATCCTTTGGCATATGTCGCACCCAATCCCCGACACGCCAGGAAGCAGCCGCCGCGGAGGCGCATCTACAGGTGATCGCGTACGAGAACAACGCGAGCTGCGCCTCCTACGCGTCGCCGACGACCATTAGGCGGCCCTGTGGGATGATGACAGCGCGGACGCCGCCATTTTCATCCTGGACCTCATGTCCACTGGCGACGGACAAGGCGTGGACTCCTCTGATGATGAGTAGGGCACGGGGGGCGGTAGGGCCTTATGTCCCATGTGGGCCGGTCCGTCGCCCGTGTTCTACTCTTCCTCGCCGGAGACCGCAACTTCACTTCATCGGTATTATCGCCGGTGGTCATAAAGATGGCGGACGGTGGACTACAAGGTCTTGGACGCCGGCCACCGCCATAAAATAGGTTTAGGGTCGGGTCAAAACAATTTTTTTGTTCTAAATGTTTGAAATCTAACATAAATCCGCCGTGTTTGCATGAATGTAATCTGGTATATATGAAATCCGTTGTGTTTGCACGAATTTTGTTCGATTTGTTACCAAAGTGTTTAAAATGTATGTAGGCTGGCGACCTCCCGCATCCGTGTCCGTGGATCGATCCCTGTGCGAACAGAATGCAGGAGAAAAATTTGCGGATCACGCGCTAGAGATGCCCTTACAATTCAGAGGCAACGTGTACAACTCTTTTTGAAAACAAAACATGCAAAACTTGTCAGCTCCTTCCGGCTGCGTACGTCAAGAGTCTACTCAATTCTTTCAACGTGTATGCATAGTTAACTCGCGAGCACCATAAAAGCAAGGCAAAACATCGGGTGCACCATAAACTAAGCTGACCTCTTTTTTTCTCATCTCAAAAAAGGAAAAGAAAGTTTACCTTCTCTTGCATGCATGCATGGACATCGACGCGGTTGACCCACCGCTTCTCCACTTCTACTCCTACAACCTTCTCCTCCTCCTCCTCGTCTCCGTCGTCCTTTTCCTCCAACATCACCGGCGAAGGCGAAGCCTCCAGGTTGCCGCGAACGGAGCGACCGGGCCCGGCAACCACCGCCCGCAATCGAACCCCGTTCTTGGCAACCTCGTCGCTTTCCTGCGCAACGGCCACCGCTTCCTCGACTGGACAGCCGACCTCCTCGCCGCCGCCCCAGCCTCCACCATGCAGGTGCTCGGCCCACTCGGCGGCCTCGGCTACTGCGGCGTCGACACGGCCAACCCGGAGGTCATCGACCACATCGTGCGCGCCAACTTCCCCAGCTACGTCAAGGGCGCGCGCATCCGGGCGGCGTTCGCGGACCTCCTCGGCGACGGCCTCTTCCTCGCCAACGGCCGCCTCTGGACCCTCCAGCGCAAGCTCGCCTCCTACTCCTTCTCCTCCCGTCTGCTCCGCCGATTCTCTAGTCGCGTCCTCAGGGACCACATCCACCGCCGCCTTGTCCCGTTTCTCGCTGCCGCTGCCGACTCCGGCGAGGCTGTTGACCTGCAGGACGTGCTCAGACGCTTCACGTTCGATAACATCTGCAGCGTCGCGTTCGGCGTGGACGACGATAGGTCGTCGGCGCTGCTGGATGATCACCGGCACGGGGCCTTCTTCGCCGCGTTCGATGATGCCGTCGATATCTCCTTCGGCCGTATATTACACCCCACGACCCTCGGGTGGAGGGTCAAGAAGCTGCTCGATGTCGGCAGCGAGCGGCGGCTCCGCCTGGCAATCGCCGTCGTGGACGAGTACGTGACGGCGATACTGCAGTCGAAGCAGCAGCGTCAGAGTGGAAATAGTGAGGACGAACCGGACTTGCTATCGCGCTTCAAGGCAGCGATGGAGGAAGACGAAGCCAGTGAGCTCGGCCGAATCTTTGCCTCGCCGGAAGCGAAGCGCCGGTTCCTGCGGGACACCGTCGTGACCTTCGTCCTCGCCGGGAAGGACACCACGTCCTCCGCTCTCACGTGGTTCTTCTGGTTCCTTGCCGCCAACCCGCGTTGCGAGCGCCGCGTCTACGAGGAGGTCACGTCGCTGGCGCTGGCGCCGTCAAGAGAAGCCGACGCCGACGTGGGCCGCCTCGCCGATGGCGACGTCGAGAGCGAAGACGGGTACGACGAGCTAAAAGGAATGCACTACCTGCACGCGGCGATCACGGAGACTATGCGGCTGTACCCCCCGGTGCCCATGGTCTCCCGCGTGGCCGTCCACGATGACGTGCTGCCGGATGGCACGGTCGTGCGCGCCGGGTGGTTCGCCGACTACTCAGCGTACGCGATGGGCAGGTCGGCGAGGGTGTGGGGCGACGACTGCCGCGTGTTCCGCCCGGAACGGTGGCTCGACGGACGCGGCCGGTTCGTGTCGGCGGAGGCGGCACGGTACCCGGTGTTCAACGCGGGGCCGCGCGCGTGTCTCGGAAAGGAGATGTCGTACCTGCAGATGAAAGTCGTCGCGGCAGCCGTGGTTAGGAGGTTCACCGTTGAAGTACTGGTGCCTGCCGGGAGCATGGACATGGCACCGGAGCACGAGATGGCGGTGACACTGAAGATGAAGGGCGGGCTCCGCGTGCGTTTCAAGAACCGAGCGCGTGCAGCATGATCACCGAAAAGTCCGTATGGAGGCCGAGCTTCCGGGATCCCTTCATTTATTTTTCAGCAAAAGTACTATTTCCATACTAAAAAGTCAAATAAATAAATAAATACACACACATAAGCATATATTTGTAGTGTATATATATACATGTACAAAATTTCATGAATATATATGTTCATATGTGATGTACACAAAAAATATACTAGATTAAAATGGTTTTTTTTGTTTGTTGTATTTGGACAGATATTTGAGCAAAAATATGACATGGAACAAGCAAAAGTTATAAATATGTTTGGGGAGTATAAACATCCCCAAGTTTAATCCCTGCTCACTCTCAAGTAGGTAGATGACAACAAAGTGATTTTTGGTTGTGAGTGCCACTAACATGAATATGATGTAAATGAGTATGATCCACTAGTAGAAAACAGGGCTTTGGTTCGGGCCTACCCAGCCCATTAGTCCCGGTTCTACACGAACCGGAACCCATGGGGGGCATTAGTCCCGGTTCGTGAGCCCAGGGGGCCGGTCGGGGCCTCGTGGGCATTGGTCCCGGTTCGTCTGGACCCATTTGTCCCGGTTCTGGGCACGAACCGGGACAAATGGTCCCCGCTCTTGGCCCACAGCCATTTGTTCCGGTTCGTGCCTAAAACCGGGACAGAAGGGGGAGCTTTAGTCCCGGTTCCAGCCACGAACCGGGACAAATAAGTTGCCTATATATACCACATCACCGCAGCAGAGCACTCCACAGTGCTTTGTTTTTTCTGGCCGGCGAGGGGAGGGCATTTGGGTGCTCTAGCTCACCTCCTATGCACATGAGGTGTTTGATGGAATGCCCGAGCCACACTAGTTAAGTTTTCTCCTCTCGGAGCTCGACCTCCGAGCTCCATTTTTCCCGAGATTTGTCTAGGTTTAGCGGTCCGTCACGCCCCGTCCCCGTCTTCAGCGTCGTCGATCGCACGCGCCGATCTCGTCGCCGGCACCGTGGTGAGCCTCTTGTTCTTATCTTCTTTCTGAAAGAAAAAATTCTTACTTTAGATAGATACTTGTCTAATTTTCTTACTTTTGACACACATAATTATATATAATGCACGCAGATGAACCGGCAATGGATGTACGGTGACAGACACACCTCTGAGTACATTAAGGGCGTGCATAATTTCCTCGAAGTGGCTGAGGCAAACAAGCAGAATGATTTTATGTGTTGTCCATGCCCTAATTGTGGGAATACGAAGTCTTACGCTGACCGGAAAATCCTTCACACCCACCTGCTTTATAAGGGTTTCATGCCACACTATAATGTTTGGACGAGGCACGGAGAAATAGGGGTTATGATGGAAGACAGCGAAGAAGAAGAGGACGATGACAACTATGTGCCCCTGAATACGTGATGCTGCAACGGGGGAAGCTGCTGAAGATCAAGAGGAACCAGACGATGTGCCCGATGATGATGATCTCCGCCGGGTCATTGTCGATGCAATGACACAATGCGAAAGTCAAAAGGAGAAGCTGAAGTTCGATCGCATGTTAGAGGATCACAAAAAGGGTTATACCCCAATTGCGAAGATGGCAACACAAAGCTTGGTACCGTACTAGAATTGCTGCAGTGGAAGGCAGAGAATGCTGTGCCTGACAAAGGATTTGAGAAGCTACTGAAAATATTGAAGAAGAAGCTTCCAAAGGATAACGAATTGCCCGACAGTACGTACGTAGCAAAGAAGGTCGTATGCCCTCTAGGATTGGAGGTGCAGAAGATACATGCATGCCCTGATGACTGCATCCTCTACCGTGGTGCGTACGAGGATTTGAACGCATGCCCGGTATGCGATGCATTGCGGTATAAGATCAGACGAGATGACCCTGGTGATGTTGACGGCGAGCCCCCCAGGAAGAGGGTTCCCGCGAAGGTGATGTGGTATGCTCCTATAATACCACGGTTGAAATGTCTGTTCAGAAATGAAGAGCATGCCAAGTTGATGCGATGGCACAGAGAGGGCCGTAAGAAAGATGGGAAGTTGAGAGCACCCGCTGACGGGTCACAGTGGAGAAAAATCGAGAGAAAGTACTGGGCTGAGTTTGCAGGTGACCCAAGGAACGTATGGTTTGGTTTAAGCGCGGATGGCATTAATCCTTTCGGGGAGCAGAGCAACAATCACAGCACCTGGCCCGTGACTCTATGTATGTATAACCTTCCTTCTTGGATGTGCATGAAGCGGAAGTTCATTGTGATGCCAGTTCTCATCCAAGGCCCTAAGAAACCCGGCAACGACATTGATGTGTACCTAAGGCCATTAGTTGAAGAACTTTTACAGCCGTGGAATGGAAACGGTGTACCTGTGTGGGATGAACACAAACAGGAGGAATTTAACCTGCACGCGTTGCTGTTTGTAACCATCAATGATTGATCCGCTCTCAGTAACCTTTCAGGACAGACAAACAAGGGATACCACGCATGCACGCACTGTTTAGATGACACTGAAAGTATATACCTGGACAAATGTAGGAAGAATGTGTACCTAGGCCATCGTTGATTTCTTCCGACCAACCATCAATGTCGAAAGAAAGGCAAGCATTTCAAAGGCGAGGCAGATCACCGAAAGAAGCCCGCCATGCGTACCGGTGATCACGTACTTGCTATGGTCAATGATTTACACGTAATCTTTGGAAAGGGTCCCGGCGGACTAGCTGTTCCGAATGACGCTGAGGGACGCGCACCCATGTGGAAGAAGAAATCTATATTTTGGGACCTACCCTACTGGAAAGACCTAGAGGTCCGCTCTTCAATCGACGTGATGCACGTGACGAAGAACCTTTGCGTGAACCTGCTAGGCTTCTTGGGCGTGTATGGGAAGACAAAAGATACACCTGAGGCACGGGAGGACCTGCAATGTTTGCACGAAAAAGACAACATGCCTCCAAAGCAGTATGAAGGTCCTGCCAGCTACGCTCTTACCAAAGAAGAGAGGAAATCTTCTTTGAATGCCTGCTCGGTATGAAGGTCCCGACTGGCTTCTCGTCGAATATAAAGGGAATAATAAATATGCCAGAGAAAAAGTTCCAGAACCTAAAGTCTCATGACTGCCACGTGATTATGACGCAACTGCTCCCGGTTGCATTGAGGGGGCTTCTACCGGAAAACGTCTGATTAGCCATTGTGAAGCTATGTGCATTCCTCAATGCAATCTCTCAGAAGGTGATCGATCCAGAAATCATACCAAGGCTAAGGAGTGATGTGGCGCAATGTCTTGCCAGTTTCGAGCTGGTGTTCCCACCATCCTTCTTCAATATCATGACGCATGTCCTAGTTCATCTAGTCGACGAGATTGTCATTCTGGGCCCTGTATTTCTACACAATATGTTCCCCTTTGAGAGGTTCATGGGAGTCCTAAAGAAATATGTCCGTAACCGTGCTAGGCCAGAAGGAAGCATCTCCATGGGCCATCAAACAGAGGATGTCATTGGGTTTTGTGTTGACTTCATTCCTGGCCTTAAGAAGATAGGTCTCCCTATATCGCGGTATGAGGGGAGACTGACTGGAAAAGGCACGCTTGGAGGGGACTCAATAATATGCAGGGACGGGCATTCTTGTCACCATGGATCTTGGCGATCCTGAAATCGAGCAAGACAATATGGACATTTGGGTCCTTGTTGATACGCCTCCAATTCTACCGCTATGTGAGTTTCTCAAACATAGTTATTAGCTAATTTATATTGTTTATTTCAAAATAGTTGACAGCTTATTTCCATTGACAGCTTATTTTCATTCTTCAAAGAATGTGCGGAAGATGGTAGACAGAACCTGCTACACCGAAGGCTCCGAATTAACTTATCAGGAGAAAAATCATCTGATCGCATTTTGTACTGATCTTGAGAATTACAATATCTACAATCAAACTCGTCAACATTATGGTCAATACGTGCCACTAGTGCACGTGTTGAACTACGGTAACTTCCATGGAGATGCCCTGGTAAGATGTTTTACTATTACGACGTCCGTGCATCTTTTGCATACTTCTAAAACTAGTACATCATTGCTAACTATGAAGTTATTACTATGTTTTCAACAGAGAACCCCGATGGCTTGTGTGCCTCATTTGATGTATCAGAATGGTAGCCTTGATGTTTTGAACATACAACCATGTCGGCGTTCTGGGAACGGGGGTCCCCAGACTTGCCTGCCTGCGGCCCACGGCGTGGATCTGCGAGCGGGCCCGTACGGCCCATCTCACCAACAAGCTTTCAAGACCCTCGCGAGGGGCCAAGCCTCGCGAGGGGCACGACACAAGACCTCCTCGGGAGCGGCCTCACCAGGCTGGCTCGTGAGGGGCGGAGAGATCAAGGCAAGGCAAACCTCGCGAGGTTCCAGTGACGTGAGCCATGACGAGCGAGGCCAGGCGGGCGCCAGCATGCAGAGTGTCCTTGTTTCCTCTTTGGTGCTAAGGGGGCAAGCGCAGGCGAGGAGTACCGAGGCATCAAGCAAAGGTTTCCCTATCGGTGCAACGAGACCAAGACCAGCAGGACAACAGGACGGAGGTCACCGTGGAGCCCAAGACGGCGTCACCACCAGAGCCTTTGGCAGGCGAAGACTGCTTTTGTCAGGATAAGCTGTACTAGTTGTCCCCTTTCAAATTGGCCATTGTGGGATCCCTTCCCTCTCAATATTTGGGAAGAGGACCGGGGCCTCTATAAATAGGACTAGCCACCACCATAGGAGGCAACTGATTCAGATCATCCTCACCCACACAAGTTCACCAAGCACAAGAACACCTCTCCTCAGGAGGCTGTTCTTCCCCTTGTACTGTTCATCCTCAGCCCAAGAGGCAATCCACCACCACACACTGGAGTAGGGTATTACATCACAACGGTGGCCCGAACCAGTATAAATCTTGTGTCCCTTGTGTTGCGAGTTCGTCGAGCTAGCCTAGGAATCGCGAAGCATGAGAGGGCGTGATCTGCGAGGGGGAGATCTTCGCGCGCACCCTAGAGTTCGAACCTTAAGGGTTTTGCCGGAACCTGGGATCCAACATTTGGCGCGCGAGGTAGGGGTGCGCCGGAGTTTTCCTTCTGTTGATCTGCTCCATGCTGCCACCGTGCTCCGCCCCCATGGCGAGCGCAGCGCTTCCCGCTCCGGCGACCGATGCCGGCGACGGGGCCAGGGGGCTCCGAGCCCTTGCTCCCGCCTTGCGGCGGGTGCAATGGCCATCCAAGTTCAAGCCGGAGATGCTGCAGCGCTACGACGGCGTGGCGGATCCGGTGGCCTTCCTGCTAGCGTACGAGGAAGCCGTCCTCGAGGCCGGAGGCGACGACAAGGTCATGGCCAATTGGCTTCCCATGGCCCTGACCGGTGTGCCGCGCGCCTGGCTGCTCAACCGCCCCAGATCCACAGTGGCATCTTGGGAGGAGCTGCGCGATCTCTTCGTCGCGCGCTTCGCGGCACCGGCACCCCAGGCGGTCGCGGCCCTCCTCGGCGGCTCGCAAGCGCCGCCCTCAGACCGTCACATCAAGTCGTTCCTTCGCCAGATCGGCGCTGCTTCCAAGCGCCCGGGGACCCCGCCGGGCTGGGCCGCGCCCGAGGCCGACCTCACCTTCGACTCAAGGGATCATCCCGTCTCCACCGCCAGCTCGGGTATGCTCCCAATGCTTTGCACTCCCACCATTTGCAAAGTGGCCGTCACCAAGACCCTCATCGATGGCGGCGCCGGCCTCAACGTGCTCTCTGTGGAAGCCTTCGGCCTCCTTCACGTACCACTCGAGCGGCTCCGCCTCAGCAAGCCCTTCTCAGGAGTTGGCGGCGACACGGCCCACTCCCTGGGGCAGATCTGCCTTCCTGTCACCTTCGGCACACGTGACAATTACCGCACCAAGCTGGTCGACTTCGACATCGCCCGCATCGGCCTCCCGTACAACGCCATCCTCGGGTACCCAGCTCTGGCCCAGTTTATGGCAGCAACCCATCCGGCTTAGAAGATGCCTGGGAGCAAGGGCGTCCTCACCGTCGAGGGGGACACCAAGGAGGCTCAGCTGGCGCTCAAGCTTGCTTTGAAGACCGCCGCGGTGGCGCGGCCCGCCTGCGCAGGCGCCTCCGAGGCCAAGGGAGCCGCACCAACCAAAAGGAAGCAGATGTTCACCCAAGACAAGGCAGAAACCAAGCAGGTGCCCATCGATGAGGACGGGTCCTCAGGAGCCACCTTTACCATAGGTGCCGACCTCGACCCTGACCAAGAGGAAGCGTTGGTGAAGTTCTTGCGTGCAAACAAGGAGATATTCGCATGGGAACCCAAGCAGCTGGTGGGGGTCCCGAGAGAGGTGATTCAGCATCACTTAAGGGTGTGCCCCAATGTACGCCCTATGAAGCAGCGGGCGAGACGACAGTCCACGGAGAAGCAGGCCTTCATCGTCCAAGAAACCCGCAAGCTAGAGGCGGCGGGTGCCATTCGCGAAGTTCGGTACCCTGAGTGGCTGGCAAACCCCGTTGTTGTGCCGAAGAAAGGCGGGAAGGAGCGCATGTGTGTCGACTTCACCAACCTCAACAAAGCCTGCCCCCAAGATCCGTTCCCGCTTCCACGCATCGACCAGATCATCGACACTACCGCATAGTGTGATTTGCTGTGCTTCCTAGATGCGTTCTCGGGCTACCACCAGATCAAGATGGCGGTAGAAGATGTGGAGAAGACCGCCTTCCTGACCCCATGTGGGGTGTACTGCTATACTTGCATGCCTTTCGGACTGCGCAACGCGGGCGCGACCTTTCAGCGGCTGATGCACATTGCCTTAGGGTGGCAACTCGGGAGAAACGCGGAGGCCTACGTCGACGACATCGTGGTGAAGTCTCGGGAGGCGAGAACCTTGATCCAAGATCTGGAGGAGACTTTTGCAAGCCTACGCCAGGTGAACTTACGGCTCAACCCGGAGAAGTGCGTGTTTGGTGTCCCTTCCGGCAAGCTGCTGGGTTTCCTCGTATCCCACAGAGGGATCGAGGCGAACCCAGAGAAGGTCAAGGCAATCGAAGAGATGAGCCCGCCACAGACCCTCAAGGAGATGCAGAAGCTTACTGGTCATGTGACTGCGTTGGGCCGCTTTATCTCCAAGCTGGGAGAGCGTGCCCTACCGTTCTTCAAGCTGATGAAGAAAAAGGGCCCATTCGAGTGGACTCCGGAAGCCGACCAAGCGTTTCAAGACCTCAAGAGATACCTGACCAGCCCGCCAGTGATGGTGGCGCCTCGACCCCTCTAGCCCTTGATGCTCTACCTGTCTGCCACACCCCACTCCGCCAGCGCAGCGCTGGTGGCCCTCAGAGAAGAGCGCCAGATCAAGGACCCGCCAGGGGGAACCACCAGGCCGGGCGAAGCGGCGCGACACCAAGGCGAAGCTCCTGAAGCAGCAGCTGCTTCAGTGGACCACCATGCCCCTGAAGCCAAAGCCCTCGCAGAGACACCTCAGCTCCCGAAAGCCGAAGACTTCGTCAGCTCTCCCGCCCTCGTCGAGCACCCGGTGTACTTCATCAGCACAATGCTGCGGGATGCGAGGGCACGGTACCCCATGCCTCAGAAGATCCTGCTCGCGCTCCTGGTGGCCTCGCGCAAGCTACGCCACTACTTCCAGGGTCACCCCATCAAGGTCGTCTCGGCTTACCCACTGGAAAGAGTGCTCAGGAGCCCCAATGCTGCCGGGCGAGTCGCTGAATGGAACATCGAGCTGCAAGCGTTCGACTTGGAGTTCAGCACAACCAGGGTCATCAAGGGGGCCACGCTCGCAGACTTTGTGGCTGAATGGACCGACGCACCAGAACTCGAAGCAGGTGAGGACCAATCCCTATCTCCGGGAAGCGAAGCACCGGATGGCTGGGTCATGTACTTCAACGGCGCATTCTCACGCCAGGGCGCGGGGGCTAGAGCGGTGCTCATCTCGTCCACCCAGGACAAGCTCTACTACGTCGTGCAGCTCTGCTTCCAGCAGGGCGAGAAGGTCTCCAACAACATAGCAGAGTACGAAGGCCTCATAGCTGGCCTCAGGGCTGCGGTGGCCCTGGGGGTGAGGCGTCTCACCATCAAGGGCGATTCGCAGCTCCTCGACAACTTCTCCAACAAGGTTTATGATCCAAAGGACGAGCACATGGAGGCATACCTCGCGGAGGTGCGCAAGATGGAGAAGCAGTTCTCGGGTCTGGAGTTACAGCATGTGCCCCGTGGCACCAACAAGGAAGCTGACGACATCGCGAGAAGAGCATCCAAGCGGCTACCCCAAGAGCCTGGCGTCTTTGAGGAGCGGCTCTTCAAGCCATCAACAACGCCACCGCTCTCAAGAACAGCGCTGCCTCGCGAGGAGCTCCCTCAACCACCTGCCTCAGGAGCCCCGGCCTGCGGCCCGGCCTCGGGAGCGCGCTTGCTCTTGGCGCTCGAACCTCAGGAGAGATGTTGGATCAAGGAATTCAAGGAATACCTGACGCAAGGGACACTGCCGGAAGAGGAGGAAGACATGGAGTGTGTGGACCGACAAGCCACGGCATATTGCATCCATGACGGTGAGTTATACAGGAAGCGGCCAAATGACGTTTCCCTATGTTGCATCTCCAGGGAGCAAGGAAGAGAGCTGCTGGCCGGCATACACGGCCGGGACTGCGGGCACCACTCGTCATCACAAACCCTCATCGGCAAGGCGTTTCGCAGTGGATTCTACTGGCCCACGACACTCAACGACGTGACTGAACTGGTGAAGTCATGCGAGGCCTGCCAGTTCCACGCCAAGCAGATTCATCAGCCGGCTCAGGGCCTCCAGACCATCCCACTCACATGGCCGTTCGCGGTCTGGGGGCTGGATATCTTGGGCCCGTTCCCTCGAGCGCCCGGGGGCTACCGCTACCTCTACGTCGCCATCGACAAGTTCACCAAGTGGGCGGAGGTAGAAGCCGTCCGCACCATCCCAGCTGGCTCTGCGGTCAAGTTCACCAAGGGTCTCGTGAGCCGTTTCGGGGTCCCCAACCGCATCATCACTGATAACGACTCCCAGTTCACTAGTAATCTCTTCAGGACATATTGTGCTAACCTTGGAACGCAGATCTGCTACGCTTCGGTGGCGCACCCCCGGAGCAATGGACAGGCCGAATGCGCCAACGCAGAGGTCCTGAGGGGCCTCAAGACCAGGACCTTCAAGAAGAAGCTCGAGGCCTGCGGCAGGGGCTGGTATGATGAGCTCCAGTCCGTGTTGCGGTCCATCCACACCACCGCCACCAAGCCAACGGGCGAGACCCAGTTCTTCCTCGTCTATGGAGCAGAAGCGGTCCTCCCTCATGAGGTCAAGCATCGCTCCACACAGGTCCTGGCGTTTGATGAAACGCAGCAGGACGCCATGCGGGGGATGGACCTCGTGCTGGGGGAGGAACGCCGCCGCGAAGCTGCACTGCGGGCGGCAAGGTATCAGCAGGCGTGATACATCTCCAACATATCTATAATTTTTTATTGCTCCATGCTATATTATATTCTGTTTTGGACATTATTGGGCTTTATTATACACTTTTATATTATTTTTGGGACTAACCTATTAACCGGAGGCCCAGCTCAGAATTGCTGTTTTTTGCCTATTTCAGAGTTTCGCAGAAAAAGAATATTAAACGGAGTCCAAACGGAATGAAACCTTTGGGAACGTGATTTTCAGAACGAACGTGATCTAGAGGACTTGGACCCTACGTCAAGACATCAACCAGGAAGCCACAAGGTAGGGGGCGCGCCTACCCCCCCCCCCCCCAGGCGCACCCTCCACCCTCGTGGGCCCCATGTTGCTCCACCGACTGAAGGAAATATGCCCTAGAGGCAATAATAAAGTATTATATATTTCCTTATATCATGATAAATGTTTATTATTCATGCTAGAATTGTATTAACCGGAAACATAATACATGTGTGAATACATAGACAAACAAAGTGTCACTAGTATGCCTCTACTTGACTAGCTCGTTAATCAAAGATGGTTATGTTTCCTAGCCATAGACATGAGTTGTCATTTGATTAACGGGATCACCTCATTAGGAGAATGACGTGATTGACATGACCCATTACGTTAGCTTAGCACCCGATCGTTTAGTATGTTGCTATTGCTTTCTTCATGACTTATACATGTTCCTATGACTATGAGATTATGCAACTCCCGTTTACCGGAGGAACACTTTGTGTGCTACCAAACGTCACAACGTAACTGGGTGATTATAAAGGTGCTCTACAGGTGTCTCCAAAGGTACTTGTTGGGTTGGCGTATTTCGAGATTAGGATTTGTCACTCCGATTGTCGGAGAGGTATCTCTGGGCCCACTCGGTAATGCACATCACTATAAGCCTTGCAAGCATTGTGACTAATGAGTTAGTTGCGGGATGATGTATTACGGAACGAGTAAAGAGACTTGCCGGTAACGAGATTGAACTAGGTATCGAGATACCGACGATCGAATCTCGGGCAAGTAACATACCGATGACAAAGGGAACAACGTATGTTGTTATGCGGTCTGACCGATAAAGATCTTCGTAGAATATGTGGGAGCCAATATGGGCATCCAGGTCCCGCTATTGGTTATTGACCGGAGAGGTGTCTCGGTCATGTCTACATAGTTCTCGAACCCGAAGGGTCCGCACGCTTAACGTTACGATGACAGTTTTATTGAGTTTTGATGTACCGAAGGAGTTCGGAGTCCCGGATGAGATCGGGGACATGACGAGGAGTCTCGAAATGGCCGAGACGTAAAGATCGATATATTGGACGACTATATTCGGACTTCGGAAAGGTTCCGAGTGATTCGGGTATTTTTCGGAGTACCGGAGAGTTACGGGAATTCGTATTGGGCCTTAATGGGCCATACGGGAAAGGAGAGAAAGACCCCAAAGGGTGGCCGCACCCCTCCCCATGGGCTAGTCCGAATTGGACTAGGGAGGGGGGTGCCCCCTTCCTTCTTTCTCCTTCCCCCTTCCCTTCTCCTACTCCCACAAGGAAAGGAGGAGTCCTACTCCCGGTGGGAGTAGGACTCCCCCCTTTGGCGCGCCTCTCCCTTGGCCGGCTGCCTCCTCCTTGCTCCTTTATATACGGGGGCAGGGGGGCACCCCATAGACACAACAATTGATCCTTGAGATCTCTTAGCCGTGTGCGGTGCCCCCCTCCACCATATTACACCTCGATAATACCGTTGCGGAGCTTAGGCGAAGCCCTGCGTCGGTGGAACATCATCATCGTCACCACGCCGTCGTGCTGACGAAACTCTCCCTCAACACTCGGCTGGATCGGAGTTCGAGGGACGTCATCGAGCTGAACGTGTGTAGAACTCGGAGGTGCCGTGCGTTCGGTACTTGATCGGTCGGATCGTGAAGACGTACGACTACATCAACCGCGTTGTGATAACGCTTCCGCTGTCGGTCTACGAGGGTACGTGGACAACACTCTCCCCTCTCGTTGCTATGCATCACCATGATCTTGCGTGTGCGTAGGAAATTTTTTGAAATTACTACGTTCCCCAACAGTGGCATCCGAGCCTGGTTTTATGCGTTGATGCTATGCACGAGTAGAACACAAGTGAGTTGTGGGCGATATAAGTCATACTGCTTACCAGCATGTCATACTTTGGTTCAGCGGTATTGTGAGATGAAGCGGCCCGGACCGACATTACGCGTACGCTTACGCGAGACTGGTTTCACCGTTCGGAGCACTCGTTGCTTAAAGGTGACTGGCGGGTGTCTGTCTCTCTCACTTTAGTTGAACCGAGTGTGGCTACGCCCGGTCCTTGCGAAGGTTAAAACAGCACCAACTTGACAAACTATCGTTGTGGTTTTGATGCGTAGGTAAGAACGGTTCTTGCTAAGCCCGTAGCAGCCACGTAAAACTTGCAACAACAAAGTAGAGGACGTCTAACTTGTTTTTGCAGGGCATGTTGTGATGTGATATGGTCAAGACATGATGTGATATAATGTGTTGTATGAGATGATCATGTTTTGTAACCGAGTTATCGGCAACTGGCAGGAGCCATATGGTTGTCGCTTTATTGTATGAGATGCAATCACCATGTAATAGTTTTACTTTATCACTAAGCGGTAGCGATAGTCGTAAAAGTAATAAGTTGGCGAGACGACAACGATGCTACGATGGAGATCAAGGTGTCGCGCCGGTGACGATGGTGATCATGACGGTGCTTCGGAGATGGAGATCACAAGCACGGTGCTTCGGAGATAGAGATCACAAGCATGGTGCTTCGGAGATGGAGATCACAAGCACAAGATGATGATGGCCATATCATATCACTTATAATGATTGCATGTGATGTTAATCCTTTATGCATCTTATCTTGCTTTGATTGACGGTAGCATTATAAGATGATCTCTCACTAAAATTTCAAGATAAAAGTGTTCTCCCTGAGTATGCACCGTTGCAAAAGTTCTTCGTGCTGAGACACCACGTGTTAATCGGGTGTGATAGGCTCTACGTTCAAATACAACGGGTGCAAAACAGTTGCACACGCGGAATACTCGGGTTAAACTTGACGAGCCTAGCATATACAGATATGGCCTCGGAACACAGAGACCGAAAGTTCGAGCATGAATCATATAGTAGATATGATCAACATAATGATGTTCACCATTGAAACTACTCCATCTCACGTGTTAATCGGACATGGTTTAGTTGCTTTGGATCACGTAATCACTTAGATGATTAGAGGGATGTCTATCTAAGTGGGAGTTCTTAAGTAATATGATTAATTGAACTTAAATTTATCATGAACTTAGTCCTGATAGTATTTTGCAAATTATGTTGTAGATCAATAGCTCGCGTTGTTGCTTCCCTGTTTATTTCTGATATGTTCCTAGAGAAAAATTATGTTGAAAGATGTTAGTAGCAAAGATGCGGATTGGATCCGTGATCTGAGGATTATCCTCATTGCTGCACAGAAAAATTATGTCCTTGATGCACCGCTAGGTGACAGACCTATTGCAGGAGCAGATGCAGACGTTATGAACGTTTGGCTAGCTCAATATGATGACTACTTGATAGTTTAGTGCACCATGCTTAACGGCTTAGAATCGGGACTTCAAAGACGTTTTGAACGTCATGGACCATATGAGATGTTCCAGGAGTTGAAGTTAATATTTCAAGCAAATACCCGAGTTGAGAGATATGAAGTCTCCAACAAGTTCTATAGCTAAAAGATGGAGGAGAATCGCTCAACTAGTGAGCATGTGCTCAGATTGTCTGGGTACTACAATCGCTTGAATCAAGTGGGAGTTAATCTTCCAGATAAAATAGTGATTGACAGAATTCTCTAGTCACCATCACCAAGTTAGTAGAACTTCGTGATGAACTATAGTATGCAAGGGATGACGAAAGTAATTCCCAAGCTCTTCGTGATGCTGAAATCGACGAAGGTAGAAATCAAGAAAAACATCAAGTGTTGATGGTTAACAAGACCACTAGTTTCAAGAAAAGGGCAAAGGGATAGAAGGGGAACTTCAAGTAGAACGGCAAGCAAGTTGCTGCTCAAGTGAAGAAGCCTAAGTCTGGTCCTAAGCCTGAGACTAAGTGCTTCTACTGCAAAGGAACTGGTCACTGGAGGCGGAACTGCCCCAAGTATTTGGTGGATAAGAAGGATGGCAAAGTGAACAAAGGTATATTGGATATACATGTTATTGATGTGTACTTACTAGTGTTTATAGCAACCCCTCAGTATTTGATACTGGTTCAGTTGCTAAAGAGTAGTAACTCGAAAACGGGAGTTGCAGAATAAACAGAGACTAGTAAAAGGCGAGGTGACGATGTGTGTTGGAAGTAGTTCCAAGATTGATATGATCATCATCGCACACTCCCTATACTTTCGGGATTAGTGTTGAAACTAAATAAGTGTTATTTGGTGTTTGCGTTGAGCATGAATATGATTTGATCATGTTTATTGCAATACGGTTATTCATTTAAGTTAGAGAACAATTGTTGTTCTGTTTACATGAATAAAACCTTCTATGGTCATACACACCAACGAAAATGGTTTGTTGGATCTCGATCGTAGTGATACACACATTCATAATATTGAAGCCAAAAGATGCAAAGTTAATAATGATAGTGCAACTTATTTGTGGCACTACCGTTTAGGTCATATTGGTGTAAAGCGCATGAAGAAACTCCATACTGATGGGATTTTGGAATCACTTGATTATGAATCACTTGATGCTTGCGAACCGTGCCTCATGGGCAAGATGACTAAAACGCCGTTCTCCGGAACTATGGAGAGAGCAACAGATTTGTTTTAAATCATACATACGGATGTATGTGGTCCGATGAATATTGAGGCTCGTAGCAGGTATCATTATTTTCTGACCTTCACAGATGATTTGAGCAGATATGGGTATATCTACTTAATGAAACAGAAGTCTGAAACATTTGAAAAGTTCATATAATTTCAGAGTGAAGCGAAAATCATCGTAACAAGAAAATAAAGTTTCTACGATTTGATCGTGGAGAAGAGTATCTTAGTTACGAGTTTGGCCTTCAGTTAAAACAATGTGAAATAGTTTCACTACTCACGCCACCTGGAACACCACAGCATAATGGTGTGTCCGAAACGTCATAACCGTACTTTATTGGATATAGTGCAATCTATGATGTCTCTTACCAATTTACCACTATCGTTTTGGGGTTATGCATTAGAGACAGCTACATTCACGTTAAATAGGGCACCATCAAAATCCGTTGAGACGACGCCTTATGAACTGTGGTTTGGCAAGAAACCAAAGTTGTCGTTTCTTAAAGTTTGGGGTTGTGATGCTTATGTGAAAAAGTTTCATCCTGATAAGCTCAAACCCAAATCGGAGAAATGTATCTTCATAGGATACCCAAAGGAGACAGTTGGGTACACCTTCTATCACAGATCCGAAGGCAAGACATTCGTTGCTTAGTATGGATCCTTTCTAGAGAAGGAGTTTCTCTCGAAAGATGTGAGTGGGAGGAAAGTAGAACTTGATGAGGTAACTGTACCTGCTCCCTTATTGGAAAGTAGTTCATCACAGAAATCTGTTCCTGTGACTCCTACACCAATTAGTGAGGAAGTTAATGATGATGATCATGTAACTTCAGATCAAGTTACTACCAAACCTCGTAGGTAAAGCAGAGTAAGATCCGCACCAGAGTGGTACGGTAATCCTCTTCTGGAGGTTATGTTACTAGACCATGTCGAACCTACGAACTATGAGGAAGCGATGATGAGCCCAGATTCCGCAAAATGGCTTGAGGCCATGAAATCTGAGATGAGATCCATGTACAAGAACAAAGTATGGACTTTGATTGACTTGCCCATGATCGGCGAGTCATTGAGAATAAATGGATCTTCAAGAGGAAGACGGATGTTGATAGTAGTGTCACTATCTACAAAGCTAGAATTGTCGCAAAAAGGTTTTTCGACAAGTTCAAGATGTTGACTACGATGAGAGTTTCTCACTCGTATCTATGCTTAAGTCTGTCTGAATCATGTTAGCAATTGCCGCATTTTATGAAATATGGCAAATGGATAAACAAAACTACATTCCTTAATGGATTTATTAAAGAAGAGTTGTATATGATGCAACCAGAAGGTTTTGTCAATCCTAAAGGTGCTAACAAAATATGCAAGCTCCACCGATCCATCTATGGACTGGTGCAAGCATCTCGGAGTTGGAATATATACTTTGATAAGTTTATCAAAGAATATAGTGTTATACAGACTTGCGGTGAAGCCTGTATTTACAAGAAAGTGAGTGGGAGCACTACAACATTTCTGATAAGTATATGTGAATGACATATTGTTGATCAGAAATAATGTAGAATTATTCTGCAAAGCATAAAGGAGTGTTTGAAAGGAGTTTTTCAAAGATAGACCTCGGTGAAGCTGCTTACATATTGAGCATCAAGATCTATAGAGATAGATCAAAACGCTTGATAAGTTTTTTCAATGAGTACATACCTTAACAAGATTTTGAAGTAGTTCAAAATAGAACAGTCAAAGAAAGAGTTCTTGCCTGTGTTACAAGGTGTGAAATTGAGTAAGACTCAAAGCCCGACCACGGCAGAAGATAGAAAGAGAATGAAAGTCATTCCCTATGCCTTGGCCATAGGTTCTATAAAGTATGCCATGCTGTGTACCAGATCTATTGTATACCCTACACTGATTTTGGCAAGGGAGTACAATAGTGATCTAGGAGTAGATCACTGGACAGCGGTCAAAATTATCCTTAGTGGAATAAGGATATGTTTCTCGATTATGGAAGTGACAAAAGGTTCATCGTAAAGGGTTACGTCGATGCAAGTTTTGACACTAATCTAGATGACTCTAAGTCTCGGTCTAGATACATATTGAAAGTGGGAGCAATTAGCTAGAGTAGCTCCGTGCAGAGCATTGTAGACATAGAAATTTGCAAAATACTTACGGATCTGAATGTGACAGACCCGTTGACTAAAATTATCTCACAATCAAAACATGATCACACCTTAGTACTCTTTGGGTGTTAATCACATAGCGATGTGAACTAGATTATTGACTCTAGTAAACCCTTTGAGTGTTGGTCACATAGAGATGTGAACTATGGGTGTTAATCACATGGTGATGTGAATTATTGATGTTAAATCACATGGCGATGTGAACTAGATTATTGACTCTAGTGCAAGTGGGAGACTGAAGGAAATATGCCCTAGAGGCAATAATAAAGTATTATATATTTCCTTATATCATGATAAATGTTTATTATTCATGCTAGAATTGTATTAACCGGAAACATAATACATGTGTGAATACATAGACAAACAGAGTGTCACTAGTATGCCTCTACTTGACTAGCTCGTTAATCAAAGATGGTTATGTTTCCTAGCCATAGACATGAGTTGTCATTTGATTAACGGGATCACCTCATTAGGAGAATGACGTGATTGACATGACCCATTACGTTAGCTTAGCACCCGATCGTTTAGTATGTTGCTATTGCTTTCTTCATGACTTATACATGTTCCTATGACTATGAGATTATGCAACTCCCGTTTACCGGAGGAACACTTTGTGTGCTACCAAACGTCACAACGTAACTGGGTGATTATAAAGGTGCTCTACAGGTGTCTCCAAAGGTACTTGTTGGGTTGGCGTATTTCGAGATTAGGATTTGTCACTCCGATTGTCGGAGAGGTATCTCTGGGCCCACTCGGTAATGCACATCACTATAAGCCTTGCAAGCATTGTGACTAATGAGTTAGTTGCGGGATGATGTATTACGGAACGAGTAAAGAGACTTGCCGGTAACGAGATTGAACTAGGTATCGAGATACCGACGATCGAATCTCGGGCAAGTAACATACCGATGACAAAGGGAACAACGTATGTTGTTATGCGGTCTGACCGATAAAGATCTTCGTAGAATATGTGGGAGCCAATATGGGCATCCAGGTCCCGCTATTGGTTATTGACCGGAGAGGTGTCTCGGTCATGTCTACATAGTTCTCGAACCCGAAGGGTCCGCACGCTTAACGTTACGATGACAGTTTTATTGAGTTTTGATGTACCGAAGGAGTTCGGAGTCCCGGATGAGATCGGGGACATGACGAGGAGTCTCGAAATGGCCGAGACGTAAAGATCGATATATTGGACGACTATATTCGGACTTCGGAAAGGTTCCGAGTGATTCGGGTATTTTTCGGAGTACCGGAGAGTTACGGGAATTCGTATTGGGCCTTAATGGGCCATACGGGAAAGGAGAGAAAGACCCCAAAGGGTGGCCGCACCCCTCCCCATGGGCTAGTCCGAATTGGACTAGGGAGGGGGGCGCCCCCTTCCTTCTTTCTCCTTCCCCCTTCCCTTCTCCTACTCCCACAAGGAAAGGAGGAGTCCTACTCCCGGTGGGAGTAGGACTCCCCCCTTTGGCGCGCCTCTCCCTTGGCCGGCTGCCTCCTCCTTGCTCCTTTATATACGGGGGCAGGGGGGCACCCCATAGACACAACAATTGATCCTTGAGATCTCTTAGCCGTGTGCGGTGCCCCCCTCCACCATATTACACCTCGATAATACCATTGCGGAGCTTAGGCGAAGCCCTGCGTCGGTGGAACATCATCATCGTCACCACGCCGTCGTGCTGACGAAACTCTCCCTCAACACTCGGCTGGATCGGAGTTCGAGGGACGTCATCGAGCTGAACGTGTGTAGAACTCGGAGGTGTCGTGCGTTCGGTACTTGATCGGTCGGATCGTGAAGACGTACGACTACATCAACCGCGTTGTGATAACGCTTCCGCTGTCGGTCTACGAGGGTACGTGGACAACACTTTCCCCTCTCGTTGCTATGCAGCACCATGATCTTGTGTGTGCGCAGGAAATTTTTGAAATTACTACGTTCCCCAACACCGACGTACTTCTTCCTCCTATATATACCTACGTACCCCCAAACTACTAGATACGGAGCCAAAAACCTAATTCCACCGCCGCAACCTTCTGTACCCGTGAGATCCCATCTTGGGGCCTGTTCCGGAGCTCCGCCGGAGGGGGCATCGATCACGGAGGGCTTCTACAACAACACCATAGCCTCTCCGATGATGTGTGAGTAGTTTACCTCAGACCTTCAGGTCCATAGTTATTAGCTAGATGGCTTCTTCTCTCTTTTTGGATCTCAATACAATGTTCTCCCCCTCTCTCGTGGAGATCTATTCGATGTAATCTTCTTTTGTGGTGTGTTTGTTAAGACCGATGAATTGTGGGTTTATGATCGAGTTTATCTATGAACAATATTTGAATCTTCTCTTAATTCTTTTATGTATGATTGGTTATCTTTGCAAGTCTCTTTGAATTATCAGTTTGGTTTGGCCTACTAGATTGATCTTTCTTGCAATGGGAGAAGTGCTTAGCTTTGGGTTCAATCTTGCGGTGTCCTTTCCCAGTGACAGTAGGGGCAGCAAGGCACGTATTGTATTGTTGCCATCGAGGATAACAAGATGGGGTTTATATCATATTTCATGAATTTATCCCTCTACATCATGTCATCTTGCTTAAGGCATTACTCTGTTCTTATGAACTTAATACTCTAGATGCATGCTGGATAGCGGTCGATGTGTGGAGTAATAGTAGTAGATGCAGGCAGGAGTCAGTCTACTTGTCTCGAACGTGATGCCTATATACATGATCATACCTAGATATTCTCATAACTATGCTCAATTCTATCAATTGCTCAACAGTAATTTGTTCACCCACCGTAAATACTTATGCTCTTGAGAGAAGGCACTAGTGAAACCTATGGCCCCCGGGTCTATTTTCCATCATATTAATCTTCCAACACTTAGTTATTTTTATTTCTTTCTATTTTACTTTGCATCTTTATCATAAAAATACCAAAAATACTATCTTATCATATCTATCAGATCTCACTCTCTTAAGTGACCGTGTAGGGATTGACAACCCCTTATCGCGTTGGTTGCGAGGATTTATTTGTTTGTGTAGGTGCGAGGGACTCGTGCGTGGCCTCCTACTGGATTGATACCTTGGTTCTCAAAAACTGAGGGAAATACTTACGCTGCTTTACTGCATCACCCTTTCCTCTTCAAGGGAAAACCAACGCAGTGCTCAAGAGGTAGCAAGGCGCTGCGGCGGTACCACTGCCACAACATCCGCCCAGGATGCTCGAGGTAGGTGACCTCGTCCTGAGGCGGGTCCTCTCCAGGGAAGGGCTGCATAAGCTCTCACCCATGTGGGAGGGCTCGTTCAAGGTCGTCCATGTCTCCAGGCCTGGCGCCGCGCGCCTGGAGACACAGGACGGGGTACCCATCCAGAACGCGTGGAACATCCAACACCTCCGGAAGTTGTACCCATGAAGAAAGGCCCAGCGCCTGTTAAGAAGGCCCAGTGCCTGTGAAGGTCTCGGCTCATGACTCTCTCACATAATAATGAGTGGGGCTGTACATGCCCTGGAGTCTCAGGAGTGCTGCCCTCGGGCCTCGGGGGCCCCCTCCCACGTCTTAGTGGCAGCACTTAGCTCTGCGCTGGTGAGAAGACTCGAAGACTAGAATAGGTGCCGGACGCGGCTTTTCATTTGCTTTCCATAGTTGGTTCGCCCCTCTTTAATTGAAGTTTGCTTCTGGTGTTCTCGGCTGATTTGGTTCCGTTGCCTTCTGCCTCTGTTTCCGTTTTCGGCTTGGCCTGTACTCTCTCTCGCATTCCTCGTGAGGGGGCTGGATAGGTGCCCTCGTGAACATTTTTCCTTCCCTCGTGAGCGTTTTTTCTTGTCTTGCCTTTTGTCTGCTTTTCGCGAGGCACCCTCATTTGAGCCCACAAGCTGGCGCACTTCTTCTAATCCGTGCCCCACGGGTACCACGATACAAAGCGCAGGGTCAAGGCCAGCGGCGCCTGCAACCGACGCTCGGGAAAACGTTAAGCCTCCTAACGAGTTTTTTCTGCAGTTTCTAAGCGCCTACCAGGCCAAGGGGGCCTCGACAGGCACCAGGAAGCGAGCACCTCGTGGAGAGGAGACCGCTCCAAGCACGTCAAGCTAAGTTATCCTTACATAAAACAACGATGTTGCGACACAGCACAGGGACGATGAACATAGCATAATAACTGGGAGATCATAGTTCGTTGCACGCCCCTCCGAGGCCCCATACTGGTTTATTTCTTAATACTGGAAGGAAAGGAAGAACAAGATACAAGCGGCGCGTGCCCCTATGGTGGACCGCGAAGGCGGGCCCTTGGCGCTGACCCGAGCTCAGCCAGACCCCTCCTCGCGCTTCACAGGGGTGCGACGACGAGACGACCCGCTGCCACCTTCGAAGCGGGCACGGCGGCGCGGCGGCTGGTCGTAACCACCGCAGCTGGAGCTGTCGCCGGGGGAAGAGCCGCCATAGCTGGACGAGACGCGGTCGACGCCAAGGGCGTGTTCGCCCTCATCCTCATCACGACCATCGCCAAGGCCGAGCACCTCATCGCCGTAGTTGACCTCGGGGCAGCATCCGGCGCGGTGACCATCTTCCCCAAACACCCTCACGTAGAGGGTCGCATCGCCGTCGTACTTGAAATGAAGGGTGCACCGCCTGCCCAGGCCGCGCGCGCGGGCAAACATCTACTAGCCGCGGGCCAGGGCTATGTTGCCCGCGATAGAGACCTCAACCGCGACCCAGGAAACCCTGCTGCAGCAGTCGTCCGCCTGCAGCCAGAGCCCGCCTGGACCTGCGGCCGGTAGTTCGTCGACGAAGAAGCGCGGGAGCTAAAGCCAGTTGCTGGCCGGGTCCTCCGACCAGACGACGAACTCCGTCAGCACCTCCGCCGAGTGGAAGCACGGCCGGCGAGGCCGTGCGACCACGGCGCGTCTCCCTTCATCAACAGGGCTGCCGCGACCGGAGCGACCCCTACCACACGAAGCGGCACCGCCGCGGCCGCGGGGGGCCGCGGCGGGGGTCACGGTGTGCTTGCGGGGGCGGCCACGTCAACGCTTGGGCATAGGAGAGCCGGGCCCTTTGCGAGGGGCCTTCCCCTTCTCCGCGGCAGAGAACCTCTTCGACGGCGCCATTGGTGTCGCTGCTGGCAATGGAGCAAGGGGGAAGGAGCGAGCGGAATGGGAAGAAATGGGCGACGGGGGCTCTGTCCCCTCCCCATTTATAGTAGGAGAAGGCCAACCAACGCCCCCCACGATCACATGTGATGATGGTTTTTCCTTGCATGTCGCAGGGACTTGTCAAGTCGGGCAGTTGCCGAGGCAGCGTGGGGAAGTGGAGACGCCAACGCCCAATCAACCACCACACGTCGACCGAGGCCGCAGGCTGTTGGGGCCCGCGACGCTCCGCACTTGCCCTTTGGCTTCGCCTCGAAGCCAAGCCCGAGCGCGCCTTGGGCCCGTGGGCTACTGTCGGCATTCTGGGAACGGGGGTCCCCAAACTTGCCTGCCTGCGGCCCACGGCATGGCTTTGCAAGCGGGCCCGTACGGCCCATCTTCACCAACAAGCTTTCAAGACCCTCGCGAGGGGCCAAGCCTCGCGAGGGGGACGACACAAGACCTCCTCGGGAGCGGCCTCACCAGGCTGGCTCGTGAGGGGCGGAGAGATCAAGGCAAGGCAAACCTCGCGAGGTTCCAGTGACGTGAGCCATGACGATCGAGGCCAGGCGGGCGCCAGCGCGCAGAGTGTCCTTGTTTCCTCTTTGGTGCTAAGGGGGCAAGCGCAGGCGAGGAGTACCGAGGCATCAAGCAAAGGTTTCCCTATCGGTGCAACGAGACCAAGACCAGCAGGACGACAGGACGGAGGTCACCGTGGAGCCCAAGACAGCGTCACCACCAGAGCCTTTGGCAGGCGAAGACTGCTTTTGTCAGGATAAGCTATACTAGCTGTCCCCTTTCAAATTGGCAGTTGTGGGATCCCTTCCCGCTCCATATTTGGGAAGAGGACCGGGGCCTCCATAAATAGGACTAGCCACCACCATAGGAGGCAACTGATTCAGATCATCCTCACCCACACAATTTCACCAAGCACAAGAACACCTCTCCTCAGGAGGCTGTTCTTCCCCTTGTACTGTTCATCCTCAGCCCAAGAGGCAATCCACCACCACACACTGGAGTAGGGTAATACACCACAACGGTGGCCCGAACCAGTATAAATCTTGTGTCCCTTGTGTTGCGAGTTCGTCAAGCTAGCCTAGGAATCGCGAAGCGTGAGAGGGCGTGATCTGCGAGGGGGAGATCTTCGCGCGCACCCCAGAGTTCGAACCTTAAGGGTTTTGCCGGAACTCGAGATCCGACAAGCCAGGTCATCCTACGAATCTCAACTGTCCATACCAGATTTCTAAAAGAAGTGGAGACATGAAAATCAAAGAATGGAAAAAATGTATGGACAGTCGTAAGGAGGTTCTTGGAAGCAAAAGGAAGCGAAGCGCAAGAATTGGAGACAGGATGATCTCCATTCTCCATAATGGAGAGTCAGGGTCTATATTGTTTTATGCTATATTACCTTCAAGAGGGTATTTAGGTCCTACCTAATACTGATGATCATGTGCTAAGAACAATTAAGTAGGGTTGGTTCGATGACTATGAGGATGATGATCGTATGACTTGTTACTAATAACGAGTAGAAGTTGTATGATGATGATTAGTAGGACTTGTTATTATGATGATGCATGATGCGAGCATGAAGAGTTATTATATATCAGTGGGTGAAATGAACATGGATTGGATTGAAGTGAAGGCAACATGCATGTGGTGCATGTCGAAAGTAGTACAATCCAAACTTGATCAAGTTAGGATTAGTATTACTTTCGACATGCACCACATGTTGCCTTCACTTCAGTCTAAGCCATGTTTAGGCATAGCAGTAGCATTGGTAAACCAAGCACGGAGATAAGAGAGGACACGTCTCTCTATTAGCTAGCTAAGAACCTAAATTAACCCCCAAAACCCCTAAACCACCCCCTTTCAAAAAAAACAAAAACCTCAGCTCCTACCAGCTGCTGATGCGTGGATGCCTTTTGGTCCCGGTTGGTGCCACCACCCGGGACCAAAGGGCCTCCTGCCTGGGCTCGCCGCAACGGCCACGTGGAGGCCCATCTGTCCCGGTTCGTGTAAGAACCAGGACTAAAGGCCTAGGGCTTTAGTAATGACCCTTTAGTCCCGGTTCCATAACCGGGACAAATGGCCCTTACGAACCGGGATTTAGTAATGACCCTTTAGTCCCGGTTCCATAACCGGGACAAATGGCCCTTACGAACCGGGACAAATGTCCCTTTTTCTACTAGTGATCTTAAAGGATAGAGATACAAAGCAATAATTTATAGTTGATATAAAGTAAGTAACATCAAGTGCAAATGAAATCACTTTCCATTTTTTCATGGGTCCATGTTTTCATTGCAATTTCATTGAATGCCACAAGGGTTAGAAAGAAGGTCAGGTGTATCATGTAAGCATAGAACGCTAAGTCTTCATCATATCAGAAGAAAATCTTATCGTAACCGGGCCGGATTGTCGGTGAAGTGAATCAAGGACATAGCTTCTTATTTGAATCAATCAATAATTTATGTAATACTTGAGCAAGAGATTTTTTTTATCCGTGCACTTAAATGGTAGAGAATGAGATGAAGGTTTATAAGAATACAAAAAGTGAAAGAAAGTCTCGCATTGACGCAGCTGATCATTTGGCAATGAAGATGCCTTATCATTGATATTAATGTGAGGAGTAGGGATTTCTATGCAACGGATGCACGAGAGCTAGGAATGTATTAAATCTCTCTAATGAACTAGTTAGGTGTGCATCCAACTCACTTGCTTCCGAAGACCTAGAGCATTTTGAAGAATCTTATCATAGTAATATGCAAGTCAAGTTCTATAATGTAAAAAAATCCTCAACTAATATGTAAACATGAAGCACATGAAAACTCTCTATATGGCAATGCATTGTGCTACTTTGAAACACATATATGAAAAAAGGAATGAGTAAATAGCTCATATGCGACATTTTAGATTGGTATTGGAAGGAAAGTGACGTAGTTGGAAAGAATAACTCATGTGCGAAGTTTATCATGGCCCAAATAGCCAAGGCTCGACCGGGCGACAAAACTATCGTCAACGGTTATGTTAAGGCAGGTGGGTCCCACTTATTTGACACTGCTTCGAGTGAACCATGTCCCCTTGCTCGACCGTGCTCGACTGAACCCGTGCCACCCCTACCTCCCCGCTCCCCTCTTCATTCTCGGTGGCGCTGAAGCATTCGTTCTCGAATGCGGCGACACTTTCGTTCTCGGTTGCAGCGACAGATGTGGTGAGTGAATTAGGAACCCTAGTGATGTTCTACGCGTTAGATCTGACCGTGTCTCTTTTTGTCAGCCGATTTGGAATCTTGATTATGGGGGTGCGGGTGGGCTGAACGTGATGGAGCCGCCAGAGACAACTTTGACCCATGGGTACTGCGCATCTCTCCAACCATGCGATTATGGTATCATTTGCTTCCCCCAACTCGCACTACCCGCCATTGACAAACAGGGGGGATGGTGCGTGGACCTTCGAAATTAGGATCGAATTCTTTCCATCAAAGGCGAAGCTAGGTTATGGTAGCGTGCAAAACATAGAGAGAGATACATTTCTGAAATGGGAGGTTGAATTTGCAGAGATTGATCCATAAGACCTACAGAGCATGGAAGAGAAGGCTGTGAAGAATGTGGTGGAGAAAATTGGGGATAGTATTTTTGGGGGTCCAGACCAAGAGGTAGCATTGTTACGGTTCAAGAATTGGAAGGGCGACTATGTGAGAATTGAGGATGGCGAAGAGATGGTTGATGATATTGATCGACTAGACGACTGGACAAGCAAATGGGCTACCTTTCATGCGGAGCTCATTGATCTGAAAGCATATTCTAAGGTTGGATATGTGCCCTCATAGTTGGCTTCGCAGATGTGAGATGATGATTGGGCTACACAGAGGCAGATAATGCCCATATGTACCGGTGGAGTGACAATATTAGGTTAGGGGGCTGATGCAGATTCATAAGGGTTGTCATGGTGCTGCAGTTGTTGTTAGTGTTGATTGGAATTAAGTAGAATTAGATGACCCTACTGATTTGGTCATTGCACCAATGGTTGACACCAATATGGCTAATTTTTTGGCATTCCAGTAGATGAAAGAGATAAGGATGAGAAGGGTGAATCTGATTTGCCTGCTGATGCTAACAGAGCTGAAGATGTGGATGGAAAGTTGATGGAAGATGCTGCAGATGATGTAGATGATGCACATGATGATGAACTGGTAAATGTTTATGACAAAGAAACCCCTACTATTGAAGTAGGGAAGTTGTGGCCAGCCATGGATGAGTTTAGGATGCATTTCAAGCCTTATGCAGTCAAATATGACACTACAAAATTTGCTCTATTTTGCGACGTTTCACTTGTGTCACGTAAAACCGTTTTTCAGCGCGGAAAATGCCATGGTGACGTTTCCAGCTGTCACCCCCACCGTCACCGAAGCGCCATTATAAAAAATAAAATCTTGAAAGTACCAATTCTCCCCTCATGCAAGATCGTATCTTAGGTGACGAACCCCAAATTTTAACTAATGGCTGTTTTCAGTGATGGCCCAGATGTCACCTATGATAGGCCAATTTGTCACCTAAGATCATTTTTGGTGGCGATAATCCATCACTAGTGATCGGTCCACGTGTTTGACCGGTCAAAGTTTCTGCCAAGTGGGGCCATCAGATGCTGATGTGGCTGCTTCCATGTGGGTTCGTCGTGGGTTTTATTGCCATCAGTCTCGTTAGTAATAAGTCAACATCAGTTTTGACTGGTCAACACTACTGTCATATGGTCCCAGAAGATACTGACGTGACTGCTTACATGTGGGACCAAGCCTTGTTTTTTTGGTGACGATGTGTTATTTGACCGGTCAATGATTTTGACATGTGTGCCGATTGTAGTGCTGACGTGGATGCTGGCATGCGGGTCCACACATGGGTGTTGTGGCTTCTTACATGTGGGACCATACACTGCTGAGGGCGACCATAACCGCCACAGTTTGTAGGCGCGGTCAATTTGTTTTATATTAAAAAATTGGAGGGCATATTTGATGCAAAATTGTAATATTGTACAATTATAATATGAGTTTTTGCAAATTTTGAATTCCAATGCAAATTGAGAAATCGATGCTTATTAAATCGCAAACTTGACAATTGTCAAATAGACTATCTGAGACATTACAATAACCAGCCATGGTACAAAGCAGCGGTATAAAATTAGACACATTACTCGGTTTCACGACATCCTGGTGATACCTCCTTTTAGTGATCCGGAAAAGGAACAGAAAGTATCCCGCACCTGTTTCCCAAGTGGTAACCCTGGGTTATCGAACCCACGAGAGGAAGGTCCATTGAAGCAATGGTTTCTAGTAAGCTTTCGTCGAAGGATTAAATCCAGCTTTTGATCGGATCAATCAAGAAAATTATGATTCAACTCTTATAATAAAAAGAGGTACGGGTATGAGGTCTTAATGCTTACAACCATGTATTTGTGTCGGGACTAGATATGATCTTAATTTCTGCACTGGAAGTTACCCATCGAGATGTGCTTGTTACGAACCGAAGTGGGGGATGTGTCCAAATAACATCTTGACCGGCACGCGTCCTGCATCAAGAATCAGTTGTCCTACCGCAGGCCCTATCCGCCGTGCAGGGTTGACTCAATAAATAAGATTATAATAATTAGACACGAGCTTTGGGCGTTTAACACCTCTTGAATCCTCAAGGATTGGATCCATGTTGTCGTACTAAATCTTTCTGTCACTGGTGTTCGCAGTAAGCTTCACGTTCTCTCGCACTTAGCCTCACCATCACTCGATCTCCATGATCCCGGTGACGGTGTCCTAGACTAAGGCGTACTAACCTATATGGCCAACAGTCCATGGGCCGAGCTTACGGCCCACCGATCGTCACAAGGAAGGACTCCGAAAGCTATGAACCTCAGCGTGATCAAGATGGAAACATCTAAAGACTTGGCGTGTACTTCAAGGATAGCTTAATAGTCATCATGTTGGCAGCTGACTATATGTGTAACCTAGGTACCCCCGGTGTGTATATAAGCCGTGGGGTTTAGTATTTAGAGGCACAAGTACCAGCCTTAGGGTTTAGAACACAATCATACGATGTGACGCCCAGATAATTATGCTATAGTAATCCCCTGCTAATGATGCCATGTCATCGCTTTTACTGTTGCTAAATCCCGCTTAGGTTCAATCTGGTTCGAATTCAAATACTAAGTGAAATCCAAAAGTTCACAAAGTTGAAAACTAAAATGTTGATCATGTGACAAATATTCACTTCTTAATATTGGTGGTGAACCAACAATTTTGCAAAGTGGTTTGATGCCCTAATATAAATAAAACATAAAGCTAATAAATAAATAAAAGGTAAAGGAGAGAGCCCCCTTTGTTCCCTGGCCTACTAGAGCTGGCCCAGCCCAACCCCCACACCCGCGGTCGATCCCCTCCCCTCACTGTGCCTCCGACCCCGTCGCTACAGGGGCAAGACCCCGCCGGGTCACCTCGCCGGCGACGCCCCGAGGGGATAAGGCCGAGCCCCCTCAGCCTCGTCCGCTTCCTCCCCCTCTCGCCCGAAATATCTCCACCTCGCTCTCTCTCTCTCTCTCTCGCCCACGCCCCCTCCTCAGATCCCCTTTCACCCGAGCGCCCTTGTGGTCACCGGCGTGCACCACCACGGCGATCGGCACCCTCGCGCCCTCCTGTTGAGTCTAGGAGCCCCTCTGCCGTTCACCTCGTCGACCTCAACCATCGGTTCGAGCCCAACGCATGTGCAACAACGACGAGGCCGACTTCTTCTTCCTCGGACCCGGCCGCTATCTACGACGAACCCGGTGCCTGCAAGCCTCCCCGAGCCCGCTGCCACCCCCCTACAACACCGCTGTGAGCTCCTTCACGTTTTCCCCCAGCTCCCTACATTGATAGGTCTCCCTAGCTGCCATTGCCATGCGAGCCGAAGCTCATCGCCGCTCAAGCACGTTTCCGGCGATGCTCCAGTAACTCATTGGTCACTTGCGTGCGCCCAACCGCTTGGATAGCTCGAGTAGAAGCCGTAGATGCCGCGCTCCGACCACGCTGTCTCCAACGTCGTCCGAGCTCCGGCCAGCTGTTGCTCCTCTCTGCTGCCGCCGCTGCTGGCCTGCTGCTGCTCTACTGCTGCCGCACTTGCTGCTTCCTGCTGCTTCTTGTGCTGCTTCTGCCACTGCCGCGCTGCTCTGCTTGCTGCTTACCAGCCGCCGCCCCCTGGTCAGTCGCCTCTGCCCGCACACGCCTCACCTCGCTTGCTGTCACGACGCGCACGTGTGCTCCCCTGCTGCCCGCAGCTGTTGCGCACCGTCCCGTCCTCACGCCTCCACACGCTGGCGGCCGCCCTCGCTCGGCTCTGGCTGCGACCCGCTCTCCCCTCCACTCGCTGGCCGGCCTCCTCACCGCGGCCGGTGCCCTCGCCTTGCCGCGCCGTGGCTACGGCCCTGGCTGCGCCCTCCGTCGCCTCCGTGCGGGTGCGCGGACGCCCGCACCCGATAACGCCCGCGCTCGCTAAAGGCCTATGGGCCACTTACACGTGGGGCCAGCCCCCTTTCCTGTAAAAAAAGATAGATTAAAAAATGAATATAAATAATAATTAATTAATTAATAGGTCAGTTAGTTAACCGAAACCTAATTAGTCTAATTAATTTTTTAGTTAGTTAAACAGCCTATGACAGCGGGCCCCACCCCCATTTTGACCAGTCAAATGGTTACTGGTCAACTGGGACCCCCTGGCCCACCGGTCAGCCACTGGGTGCACTTTTGGGTACCCTGTGCTGGGTGCCCCTAGCATTTTTAACAATTATTTTCGAATTAAGAGTAATTTCAGAATATTGTTTAAATCTTTGAAAAATCTTAGAAAATTATCCGTAGCTCGGATGAAAATACTTTGTACATGAAAGTTTCTCAGAACGACGAGGCGAATCCGACTACACTCTCCGTTCATCTGTCACGTTCCCCTAGTGTTAGACTAGGTATATTGTAGATATACGTGTTGTAACACAATACATGTACATGTACGTTCTCTCCTATATATACATGACAACCGTACCCGCTTAGGTATTGAGCATTGTTCAAACCCTAGTTTTGTCTAACATCACCTCGCCCGCCTTCGCTAGTCACTCCGGGGCCTGCAGAGTCCATGGACTCTCCCTCGGCAGAGTCTTTGGACTCGCCTGCTGGTGTGTCTTCCGTGCCGCTCCCAGACGTTGGCTCTTCTGTCGTGGTGGCTTCTTTGACACCTCCGCCGCCTGTCATACTGCGCCCTCATACGCGCAGCAAGAGTGGCATTGTCAAGCCTCTCCAGCGCACGGATGGTACGTTCGCATGGCTTGCGGCCTGTGTTGCTCGTGCTGAGGTCGATCCTACGGTTGAACCACGACATTTTCAGGCAGCACTTGGCATTCCACACTGGCACGCTGCTATGGAACAGGAGATCCATGCTCTTCGAAAGAATAATACCTGGCGACTGGTTTCACCTGCATCAGGTGTCAATGTTATTGATTCTAAATGGGTGTTCAAGGTGAAGAAACATGCTGACGGGTCCATTGAGAGGTACAAGGCACGACTGGTGGCCAAAGGATTTAAACAAAGGTATGGCCTTGATTATGAAGATACGTTTAGTCCTGTTATTAAACCTACGACTATTCGTGTTCTTCTTTCGCTGGCTGTTACTCGAGGCTGGTCGCTTCGTCAGCTCGATGTCCAGAATGCTTTTCTTCATGGAGTTCTGGAAGAAGAGGTATATATGCGTCAGCCACCAGGCTTTGTTGACCCTGCTCAGCCACATCATCTGTGTCGCCTCGACAAGGCTCTCTATGGTCTGAAGCAAGCTCCTTGTGCGTGGCATGCATGTCTTGGCGCTGCTCTTCGTGCACATGGGTTTGTACCGTCTACAGCAGACACGTCTCTGTTCATTCTTCAGCGACCTGAGGTGACCATGTACATTCTGGTCTATGTTGATGATATCATACTTGTCAGTTCATCTGTCACTGCTGCAGATCGGCTTGTGGTTTCTCTAGGGGCTGTTTTTGCTGTCAAGGATCTTGGGAGACTGCACTATTTTTTGGGCCTGGAGGTTCTTCATTCTGACAGTGGTTTGACTCTCACTCAGCAGAAGTACTCTCAGGATCTGTTACGACATGCGGGTATGATGCAGTGTAAAACTGCTACCACTCCTATGTCCTCCACAGACAAATTGTCAGCTTTTGATGGGGACTTGCTCTCCTCTGAGGATGCCACTGAATACCGCAGCATCGTTTGTGGACTGCAATACTTACTCGTCACTCGACCAGATATATCATTTGCAGTTAACCGTGTGTGTCAGTACCTTCATGCACCGCGTGATCCTCATTGGACGGCCGTTAAGCGCATTCTGCGCTATGTTCGACACACTGCTTCATATGGTCTACATCTGCAGCCTGCGGCTTCTGGTTTGATCTCAGCCTTCTCTGATGCTGATTGGGCTGGTAGTCCCGATGATAGGCGATCCACGGGGGGACATGCTGTGTTCCTTGGTCCTAATTTGATCGCCTGGCAAGCTCACAAGCAAGCTACTGTGTCTCGGAGTAGTACTGAAGTTGAGTACAAAGCAGTTGCTAATGCCACGACTGAGATCATATGGGTGCAGTCATTGCTTCGAGAGTTGAAGGTCTCTCAAGCCCAGCCGCCTGTTCTTTGGTGTGATAACATCGGTGCTACATATCTTTCATCCAATCCGGTATTTCATGCCCGAACGAAACACATCAAAGTCGATTATCATTTTGTGAGAGAACGCGTTGCACAGAAGCTACTTCAGATCAAGTTTGTTTATTCTAAGGATCAGCTTGCTGACATTTTCACTAAACCCTTGCCCTTACCTTCTTTTGAAGGATGTCGACGCAATCTTAACCTCCTGAGTGTTTCAGGACATAGTTAAGATTGAGGGAGGGTGTTAGACTAGGTATATTGTTGATATACGTGTTGTAACACAATACATGTACTTGTACGTTCTCTCCTATATATACATGACAGCCGTACCCGCTTAGGGTATTGAGCATTGTTCAAACCCTAGTTTTGTCTAACACCTAGCATAGCGAACATGCAACCTTTCCCCTCTGTTTCATCTGTCCGGAAATGCCAAACTTCGGGAAAGCATTCCCGGATGTTGTCCCCCTTCACCGGTAGCGTGTAGTGCCGCGTTAGAACACCTCTAGCGTTGCTTATTGCCCTGTCATGCTTAGTATTGCATTTGTTTGCTCTGTATTTATTGTTTCTTCCCCCTCTTCTCTCCGGTAGACCCTGAGACCGCTACTGATGTCCCTGTGATCGACTACGTCGACGACGACCCTTCTTCCCTTTCAACGGAGCTTCCAGGCAAGCCCCCCCTTTGATCATCCCGATATCGCCCATTCCATTCTCTCATGCTTGCATTAGATTTTGCTATTGTTATTGTTTGCTCCTATTCTGATGCATAGCCTACTTTTGTAACCTGCTCATTGTACCTTACCTACTTATCCTAAATTGCTTAGTATAGGTTGGTTAGTGATCCATCAGTGACCCCCACCTTGTCCTTGTTGCCCCTGCTTCAGCATCGATGACTCGATCAACATGATCGACAACCAGAGCCCGACACCTCACATCACATCACGCCCCTTTTGTTGCTCGACTCTGCAGAGCTACTATCGAGTGCCGAGGGTGAAACCTCACAACGCACTCCCGATGACAACTCTGTAGTGTAGCTATTCGGTCGTGGTCAACGAGGGTGGTTCCTCCTTCACATTCCCGATACGGCTCTGTCGTGCAACCCCTCAAGTGTGAACCTTGAGGGTGGTTCCTCTTACGTTCACCTTGATGATTACATCGAGTGGAATTCACCGGGGGTGATTCCTCGGGTTTTCCCCTTGATGTTTGGACACACGGTTACCTGGACTTTACTTGAGACCATTGTTGAAGTCGGGTCGGCTCTGAGGGGTACCCGCGAGTTGATGTGAAAGTCGGGCGGGCCCGTGGAGCACCCGCGAGTTTTCTACGTGGCACGGCCGGGCAGTCTGGGCCCTTGCCGTAAGTCCATGAGACGGGGCGACGGGGTCACATTATCGTTAGTCTCTGCTCGTCTCCGCGAGCCCCCAATGCACTAACAGGTTTGGGTATTTGTTCTGAGTTGGCCTCTGGCCTTTACGCACTAACCACCATGCGAGAATAGATATGGGCCTCGACGTTGCAGTATCAGCCGAAGCTTTGTCAGACCTCCAGTTCAGCATGGCGGCACGGTCGGATCATGCTGGCCATCCGAGGCGGTGCTGGTATCCACCCTGCTCGCAACGACCCGGAGTGCAACGGGTGATGGGCCTAAGACCCCGGGGCACTTAGGATGTAGACCGACGGGGACCTCTCTGCTGAGCCTAGGTAGGGCTGCGACGTGTTGATCTTCCGAGGCCGGGCATTGACCCCAGAAAGGTGTGTCCGGCAAGAGTGATCGAGCGTGTTGGGTAACGTGGTGCACCCCTGCAGGGAAGATATATATTCGAATACCGTTGTAGCGACCAGACCTCAAACAGTCTGATCTCTGTGCATCAGTGTCATCCCTGGATCGGTAATGCTGACACGCACAGTACTTGAGGATTTATAACAAAGTAGCAATCACACACTTATTACATCGAATGTCTCAAAAGAGAACTTATTACAATAAATATGGCTTAAGGCCATCTAATACGATAACAGCGGAAGGCTTGGAAGATAAAGTGAGTCCATCAACTCCAACGGCATCACTGAGTGAAAGACAACGATCTATGGCTCCTTACTCGTCGTCTGAAAAGTCTGCAACATGATACGTTGCAGCCCGAAACGGGTCAGCACATGGAATATGCTGGCAAGGCAACACAAAAGAGTAATGAATAGAATAATGCTATCACTACATGCATATATGGCTGGTGGAGGCTGTATGGTTAACATGTTTTGCGGAAAGCCAATTTTTCCCTACAACAAAGGAATAAATTTTATTTAACTATCATGGTGGTTGTTAAACATTGAGAAGGTTCACCCAACTAAATCCCAATTGAGCATCATCATTAAACCCAATCAAATTATATTAAGAGTGATGAGATCCACATGATAATCCAAGAACTAGATACTCAAGATGTCCATAACCGGGGACACGGCTAACCATGATTAGTTTGTACACTCTGCAGAGGTTTGCGCACTTTTCCCCACAAGACTCGATCTCCTCCGTTGGATTTCTCGCACTACATAATGTTTGAGAAACGGATGACGGAGACATAGTCTTTCCGAAGAGGTCCCCTTAACCGATAGATAGGCCGGTACACCTACAATCCCCTACATCTGCTAGCCCATCATGGAAAAGTTTCCCACAACTTACTCAACTATGCCAGAGCCCATAATGGCATGTGGATGCACACGGAAGTTTCTAGCATGAATAATCTTATGATCCCTTTGAGCCTGGGTGGCAGTCCATAGGAGAATCACACGGTACCCCGGGATTTCCAAAAATACAGGCAACACTGGGTTCCCCAGGTGCCTCAATCCACCCAGATGTGTATTAAAGTTGCCACCTTAAGTTAACCATTAATTAACAATACTCACATATGTCATGAATACACTCAAACCCAAACCACGTCTACGAGCATAGCATAGCAATATAAGCAACATAGAAGTAACTCCCATAGGTTTGATAATAAACAGGTGAATAGGTACTACCTCATCTACTTCCCAAACCCACAATTTAATCTGATCCTTGATACGTCCATTTTGCATCATGTTTTTATATCGATATTTATTGCAATATGGGCTGTTATTACACATTATGTCACAATACTTATGCCTATTCTCTCTTATTTTACAAGGTTTACATAAGGAGGGAGAATGTCGGCAGCTGGAATTCTGGGCTGGAAAAGGAGCAAATATTAGAGACCTATTCTCCACAACTCCAAAAGTCCTGAAACTCCACGAAAATTATTTTTGGAAGTAATAAAAAATACTGAGCGGAAGAAATACCAGAGAGAGCCCACACCCTGGCCACGAGGGTGGGGGCGCGCCCTACCCCCCTGGGCGTGCCCCCTGCCTCGTGGGCCCCCTGTTGGCCCTCCGGTGCCCATCTTCTGCTGTATAAAGTCTTTCGTCCAAAGAAAAATCATAAGCAAGCTTTCGGGACGAGACTTCGCCGCCACGAGGCGGAACCTTGGCGGAACCAATCTAGGGCTCCGGCACAGCTGTTCTGCCGGGGACACTTCCCTCCGGGAGGGGGAAATCATCGCCATCATCATCACCAACGCTCCTCTAATTGGGAGAGGGCAATCTCCATCAACATCTTCACCAGCACCATCTCCTCTCAAACCCTAGTTCATCTCTTGTATCCAATTCTTGTCTCTAAGTCTGGGATTGGTACCTGTAGGTTGCTAGTAGTGTTGATTACTCCTTGTAGTTGATGGTAGTTGGTTTATTTGGTGGAAGATCATATGTTCAGATCCTTTATGCATATTAATACTCCTCTGATTATGAACATGAATATGCTTTGTGAGTAGTTACGTTTGTTCCTGAGGACATGGGAGAAGTCTTGCTATTAGTAGTCATGTGAATTTGGTATTCGTTCGATATTTTGATGAGATGTATGTTGTCTATCCTCTAGTGGTGTTATGTGAACGTCGACTACATGACACTTCACCATTGTTTGGGCCTAGAGGAAGGCATTGGGAAGTAATAAGTAGATGATGGGTTGCTAGAGTGACAGAAGCTTAAACCCTAGTTTATGCGTTGCTTCGTAAGGGGCTGATTTGGATCCACTTGTTTCATGCTATGGTTAGGTTTACCTTAATACTTCTTTTGTAGTTGCGGATGCTTGCAATAGGGGTTAATCATAAGTGGGATGCTTGTCCAAGTAAGGACAGCACCCAAGCACCGGTCCACCCACATATCAAATTATCAAAGTACCGAACGCGAATCATATGAACGTGATGAAAACTAGCTTGACGATAATTCCCATGTGTCCTCGGGAGCGCTTTTCTCTATATAAGAGTTTGTCCAGGCTTGTCCTTTGCTACAAAAAGGATTGGGCCACCTTGCTGCACTTTATTTACTTTTGTTACTTGTTGCTCGTTACAAATTATCTTATCACAAAACTATCTGTTACCTATAATTTCAGTGCTTGCAGAGAATACCTTGCTGAAAACCGCTTATCATTTCCTTCTGCTCCTCGTTGGGTTCGACACTCTTACTTATCGAAAGGACTACGATAGATCCCCTATACTTGTGGGTCATCAAGACTCTTTTCTGGCGCCGTTGCCGGGGAGTGAAGCGCCTTTGGTAGGTGGAATTTGGTAAGGAAAAATTTATATAGTGTGCTGAAATTTACTGTCACTTGTTACTATGGAAAGTAATCCTCTGAGGGGCTTGTTCGGGGTATCTTCACCCCGACCAGTAGAGCAAAGAGTTGCTCCTCAACCTACTGAACCTACTGAAAATGAAAATGTCTACTTTGAGATTCCTTCGGGTATGATAGAAAAACTGCTAGCTAATCCTTTTGCAGGAGACGGAACAATGCATCCTGATGAGCACCTAATATATGTGGATGAAGTTTGTGGATTATTTAAGCTTGCAGGTGTGCCCGATGATGTTATCAAGAAGAAGGTCTTCCCTTTATCTTTGAAGGGAGATGCATTGACATGGTATAGGCTATGTGATGATATGGGATCATGGAACTACAAACGATTGAAATTGGAATTTCATCAGAAGTTTTATCCTATGCATCTTGTTCATCGTGATCGTAATTATATATATAATTTTTGGCCTCGCGAAGGAGAAAGCATCGCTCAAGCTTGGGGGAGGCTTAAATCAATGTTATATTCATGCCCCAATCATGAGCTCTCAAGAGAAATGATTATTCAAAAATTTATGCTCGGCTTTCTGATAACAATCGCACCATGCTCGATACTTCTTGTGCTGGCTCTTTTATGATGAAGACTATTGAATTCAAATGGGATTTATTGGAAAGAATTAAACGCAACTCTGAAGATTGGGACCTCGACGAAGGTAAGGAGTCAGGTATGACACCTAAGTTTGATTGTGTTAAATCTTTTATGGATACCGATGTTTTCCGTAAATTTAGCACTAAATATGGACTTGACTCTGAGATAGTAGCTTCTTTTTGTGAATCTTTTGCTACTCATGTTGATCTCCCTAAGGAGAAGTGGTTTAAATATCATCCTCCCATAGAAGTAAAAGTAGCTGCACCTATTAAAGTTGAAGAAAAGACTATCACTTATAATGATCCTATTGTTCCTACTGCTTATGTTGAGAAACCACCTTTCCCTGTTAGAATAAAGGATCATGCTAAAGCTTCAACTGTGGTTCGTAAAAGCAATATTAGAACTTATACACCTCCTGAGCAAGTTAAAGTTGAACCTAATATTGCTATTGTTAAAGATCTCTTGGCTGATAATATTGATGGGCATGTTATTTATTTCTGTGATGAAACTGCTAGAATTGCTAAACCTTGTGCTAAAGATAAACATAGACCTGTGGTAGGCATGCCTGTTATTTCTGTTAAAATAGGAGATCATTGTTATCATGGCTTATGTGACATGGGTGCTAGTGCTAGTGCAATACCTATTGACTTATACAAAGAAATTATGCATGATATTGCACCTGCTGAGTTAGAAGATATTGATGTTACAATTAAACTTGCCAATAGAGATACTATTTCACCAATTGGGAATTGTTAGAGATGTTGAAGTCTTGTGTGGGAAAACTAAATATCCTGCTGATTTTCTTGTTCTTGGTTCCCCACAAGATAGCTTTTGTCCCATTATATTTGGTAGACCCTTCTTGAACACTGTTAATGCTAAGATAGACTGCGAAAAGGATGTTGTTACCATTGGTCTAGGTGATATGTCTCATGAGTTTAATTTCTCTAAATTTCGTAGACAACACCGTGAAGAGGAATTGCCTAGTAAAGATGAAATTATTGGTCTTGCTTCTATTGCCGTACCTCCTAGTGATCCTTTAGAACAATATTTGCTAGACCATGAAAATGATATGTTTATGAATGAAAGAAGGGAAATAGATGAAGTATTCTTTAAACAGGAACCCATCCTGAAACACAATTTGCCTGTTGAAATCCTAGGGGATCCTCCTCCACCCAAGGGTGATCCCGTGTTTGAGCTTAAACCATTACGTGATACTCTTAAATATGCTTATCTTGATGAGAAAAAGATATATCCTGTTATTATTAGTGCTAACCTTTTAGAGCATGAAGAAGAGAGATTATTGAAAACTCTGAAGAAGCACCGCGCTGCTATTGGATATACTCTTGATGATCTTAAGGGCATTAATTAGTCCAACTCTATGCCAACACAAAATAAATTTGGAGAAAGATGCCAAACCAGTTCGTGATCACCAACGACGGCTGAATCCTAAGATGAAAGAAGTGGTAAGAAAGGAAATACTAAAGCTTCTTGAGGCAGGTATTATTTATCCCGTTGCTGATAGTCAGTGGGTAAGTCCTGTCCATTGTGTCCCTAAGAAGGGAGGTATTACTGTCGTTCCTAATGATAAAGATGAATTGATCCGCAAAGAATTATTACAGGTTATAGGATGGTAATTGATTTCCGCAAATTAAATAAAGCTACTAAAAAGGATCATTACCCCTTACCTTTTATCGATCAAATGCTAGAAAGATTATCCAAACATACACATTTTTGCTTTCTAGATGGTTATTCTGGTTTCTCTCAAATACCTGTGTCAGCCGATGATCAATCAAAGACCACTTTTACTTGCCCTTTCGGTACTTTTGCTTATAGACGTATGCCTTTTGGTTTATGTAATGCACCTGCTACCTTTCAAAGATGCATGATGGCTATATTCTCTGACTTTTGTGAAAAGATATGTGAGGTTTTCATGGATGATTTCTCCGTTTATGGATCCTCTTTTGATGATTGCTTGAGCAACCTTGATCGAGTTTTGCAGAGATGTGAAGAAACTAATCTTGTCTTGAATTGGGAAAAGTGCCACTTTATGGTTAATGAAGGTATTGTCTTGGGGCATAAAATTTCTGAAAGAGGTATTGAAGTTGATAAAGCCAAGGTTGATGCTATTGAAAAGATGCCATGTCCCAAGGACATCAAAGGTATAAGAAGTTTCCTTGGTCATGCCGGTTTTTATAGGAGGTTCATTAAGGACTTCTCAAAAATTTCTCGGCCTCTGACTAATTTATTACAAAAAGATATACCATTTGTCTTTGATGATGATTGTGTAGAAGCATTTGAAATACTTAAGAAAGCATTGATCTCTGCACCTATTGTTCAGCCACCTGATTGGAATTTACCCTTTGAAATTATGTGTGATGCTAGTGATTATGCTGTAGGTGCTGTTCTAGGGCAAAGAGTTGATAAGAAATTAAATGTTATTCAATATGCTAGTAAAACTCTAGACAATGCTCAGAGAAATTATGCTACTACTGAAAAAGAATTCTTAGCAGTTGTATTTGCTTGTGATAAGTTCAGACCTTATATTGTTGATTCTAAAGTAACTATTCACACGGATCATGCTGCTATTAAATATCTTATGGAAAAGAAAGATGCTAAACCTAGACTTATTAGATGGGTTCTCTTGCTACAAGAATTTGATTTGCATATTATTGATAGAAAGGGAGCTGAGAACCCCGTTGCAGACAACTTGTCTAGGTTAGAAAATGTTCTTGATGACCCACTACCTATTGATGATAGCTTTCCTGATGAACAATTAAATGTCATAAATGCTTCTCGTACTGCTCCATGGTATGCTGATTATGCTAATTACATTGTTGCTAAATTTATACCACCTAGTTTCACATACCAGCAAAAGAAAAAGTTTTTCTATGATTTGAGACATTACTTTTGGGATGACCCACATCTTTATAAAGAAGGAGTAGATGGTGTTATTAGACGTTGTGTACCTGAGCATGAACAGGAACAGATCCTACGCAAGTGTCACTCCGAGGCTTATGGAGGACACCACGCTGGAGATAGAACTGCACATAAGGTATTGCAATCCGGTTTTTATTGGCCTACTCTCTTCAAGGATGCCCGTAAGTTTGTCTTATCTTGTGATGAATGTCAAAGAATTGGTAATATTAGTAGACGTCAAGAAATGCCTATGAATTATTCACTTGTTATTGAACCATTTGATGTTTGGGGCTTTGATTATATGGGACCGTTTCCTGCCTCTAATGGATATACACATATTTTAGTTGCTGTTGATTACGTTACTAAGTGGGTAGAAGCTATTCCAACTAGTAGTGCTGATCATAACACTTCTATTAAGATGCTTAAAGAAGTTATTTTTCCGAGGTTTGGAGTCCCTAGATATTTAATGACTGATGGTGGTTCACATTTTATTCATGGTGCTTTCCGTAAAATGCTTGCTAAGTATGATGTTAATCATAGAATTGCATCTCCTTATCACCCACAGTCTAGTGGTCAAGTAGAATTGAGTAATAGAGAACTCAAATTAATTTTGCAAAAGACTGTTAATAGATCTAGAAAGAATTGGTCCAAGAAACTTGATGATGCATTATGGGCCTATAGAACTGCATATAAAAATCCTATGGGTATGTCTCCGTATAAAATGGTTTATGGAAAAGCATGTCACTTACCTCTCGAACTAGAACATAAGGCATATTGGGCTATTAAAGAGCTCAATTATGATTTCAAACTTGCCGGTGAGAAGAGGTTATTTGACATTAGCTCACTTGATGAATGGAGAACCCAAGCCTATGAGAATGCCAAATTGTTTAAAGAAAAAGTTAAAAGATGGCATGACAAAAGATACAAAAGCGTGAGTTTAATGTAGGTGATTATGTATTGCTATACAACTCTCGTTTAAGATTTTTTGCAGGAAAACTTCTCTCTAAATGGGAAGGTCCTTACGTTATCGAGGAGGTCTATCGTTCCGGTGCCATAAAAATCAACAACTTCGAAGGCACAAATCCGAAGGTGGTGAACGGTCAAAGAACATTATATCTCAGGTAATCCCATAAATGTTGAAACCAATGTTATTGAAACCGTAACCCCGGAGGAATACATAAGGGACACTTTCCGGAACGTTTCAGACTCCGAAAAGGAATAGGTATGAGGTACGGTAAGTAAACCGACTCCAAAACAGTTCTAAAGGCAATTTTTCTCCATTTTGGAATATTTAGAAAAATAGAAAAATAAGAAGCAGTCCGGGAAGGACACGAGGCCTCCACGAGGGTGGAGGGCGCGCCCTACCCCCTGGGTGCCCCCTGCCTCGTGGGCACCTCCTGCGCTCTCCGGACTCCGTTTTCTTGCACGATACGTATTTTGGTCGGTAAAAATTCATTATATAATCTCCCGAAGGTTTTGACTCCTGTATCACGCAAATATCCTCTGTTCTTGTTTCGAGCTGTTTTCTGTCAGGGTTGTGAGGCCAGGCATCATGTCGTCTCCCTCCTCCAACAATGGTGACAACGATGCTTGGCTAATGAAGATAGAGCTGAAGAGGGAAGAACCCATGGAGATCAACAAGGATGAAGGGATCAAGAAGGCTACGGAGGACCAAGCTCCGACAGCAGAAGACAACCTTCAACTTGATCACAATCTTCTTACCCCAACTGAGATCGAAGCTTTCAAGATGATTGAGTTAGCTCGTATACAAAACAAGTATCTCACACGTGAAAATATTTTGTTGAAGGAGCATATCGTCGCACTCAAGGGCATTATCCGCAAGTTGGAGGATCTCTTACGCTCGATGTGCGACTACCCATCATCACAACTCCACCTTCTTCACCAGCAAAGGAGACATAATCACATGGGTATGGGCACTCCCCTTGGCAACTGCCAAGCTTGGGGGAGGTGCCCCCGTATCGTATCACCATCACACTCCTATCTTTACTATTTTTCTTAGTTCGATCCTTTTAGTAATATCTTGATCTAGTAGAATAAAAGTTTTGGTATGATCTAGTTTTGATTTTTTCTTTATGATCCCTCTATGTAATCGAGTCCGTGAGCTATATAATAAAGATTAGTGTTGAGTCAAGGGTTTGGTTATTTTGCTATGATCTTGAATGAATAAAAGAAAAGAGAAAGAATAAAAAGAAACAAAGAGATCATATTGATCTTATGGAGAGTAATGACTTCACATAGAAAGAGTATGATGATTAAAAATTGTTGAGAGTTGACGGACATAGCTTTGGTCATCGTTGCAATTAATAGGAAGTAATAAAGAAAGAGAGGTTTCACATATAAATATACTATCTTGGACATCTTTTATGATTGGGAGCACTCATTAAATATGACATGCTAAAGAGTTGATGTTGGACAAGGAAGACAACGTAATGGGTTATGTTTTCTTATATCTGAGATAAAGTATATTGTCATGGATCATCCAACATGTTGAGCTTGCCTTTCCCCCTCATGCTAGCCAAATTCTTTGCACCAAGTAGAGATACTACTTGTGCTTCCAAATACCCTTAAACCAGTTTTGCCATGAGAGTCCACCATATCTACCTATGGATTGAGTAAGATCCTTCAAGTAAGTTGTCATCGGTGCAAGCAATAAAAATTGCTCTCTAAATATGTATGATTGATTGGTGTGGAGGAAATAAGCTTTATACGATCTTGTGATGTGGAAGAAATAAAAGCGACGGACTGCATAATAAAGGTCATATCACAAGTGGCAATATAAAGTGACGTTCTTTCGCATTAAGATTTTGTGCATCCAACCCTGAAAGCGCATGGCAACCTCTGCTTCCCTCTGCGAAGGGCCTATCTTTTATTATTATCTTCTACCTTATGCAAGAGTCATGGTGATCTTCACCTTTCCTTTTTACATTTTATCCTTTGGCAAGCACAGGATGTTGGAAAGATCCTGATATATATATCTAATTGGATGTAAGTTAGCATGAACTATTATTGTTGACATTACCCTTGAGGTAAAAGGTTGGGAGGCGAAACTATAAGCCCCTATCTTTCTCTGTGTCCGATTAAAACTCCGTAACCACAAGTATTGCGTGAGTGTTAGCAATTGTGAAAGACTAAATGATAGTTGAGTATGTGGACTTGCTAGAAAGCTCTGACATAGACTCTTTCTGATGTTATGATAAATTGCAATTGCTTCAATGACTGAGATTATAGTTTGTTAGTTCTCAATAAAGTTTCTGATTCATACTTTGCATTGTGAATAGATTATTACTTGAGCATAAGAAATCATATGACATTATCCATATATGTTGCTGTTATGAGAATAATCATGATGCCCTCATGTCCGTATTTTATTTTATCGACACCTCTACCTCTAAACATGTGGACATATTTATCGTTATCGGCTTCCGCTTGAGGACAAGCGAGGTCTAAGCTTGGGGGAGTTGATACGTCCATTTTGCATCATGCTTTTATATCGATATTTATTGCATTATGGGCTGTTATTACACATTATGTCACAATACTTATGCCTATTCTCTCTTATTTTACAAGGTTTACATAAGGAGGGAGAATGCCGGCAGCTGGAATTCTGGGCTGGAAAAGGAGCAAATATTAGAGACCTATTCTGCACAACTCCAAAAGTCCTGAAACTCCACGAAAGTTATTTTTGGAAATAATAAAAAATACTGAGCGGAAGAAATACCAGAGGGGGCCCACACCCTGGCCACGAGGGTGGGGGCGCGCCCTACCCCCTGGGCGCGCCCCCTGCCTCGTGGGCCCCCTGTTGGCCCTCCGGTGCCCATCTTCTGCTATATGAAGTCTTTCGTCCGAAGAAAAATCATAAGCAAGCTTTCGGGACGAGACTCCGCCGCCACGAGGCGGAACCTTGGCGGAACCAATCTAGGGCTCCGGCAGAGCTGTTCTGCCGGGGACACTTCCCTCCGGGAGGGGGAAATCATCGCCATCGTCATCACCAACGCTCCTCTCATCGGGAGAGGGCAATCTCCATCAACATCTTCACCAGCACCATCTCCTCTCAAACCCTAGTTCATCTCTTGTATCCAATTCTTGTCTCTAAGTCTGGGATTGGTACCTGTAGGTTGCTAGTAGTGTTGATTACTCCTTGTAGTTGATGCTAGTTGGTTTATTTGGTGGAAGATCATATGTTCAGATCCTTTATGCATATTAATACTCCTCTGATTATGAACATGAATATGCTTTGTGAGTAGTTACGTTTGTTCCTGAGGACATGGGAGAAGTCTTGCTATTAGTAGTCATGTGAATTTGGTATTCGTTCGATATTTTGATGAGATGTATGTTGTCTCTCCTCTAGTGGTGTTATGTGAACGTCGACTACATGACACTTCACCATTATTTGGGCCTAGAGGAAGGCATTGGGAAGTAATAAGTAGATGATGGGTTGCTAGAGTGACAGAAGCTTAAACCCTAGTTTATGCGTTGCTTCGTAAGGGGCTGATTTGGATCCATATGTTTCATGCTATGGTTAGGTTTACCTTAATACTTCTTTTGTAGTTGCGGATGCTTGCAATAGGGGTTAATCATAAGTGGGATGCTTGTCCAAGTAAGGACAGCACCCAAGCACCGGTCCACCCACATATCAAATTATCAAAGTACCGAACGCGAATCATATGAACGTGATGAAAACTAGCTTGACGATAATTCCCATGTGTCCTCGGGAGCGCTTTTCTCTATATAAGAGTTTGTCCAGGCTTGTCCTTTGCTACAAAAAGGATTGGGCCACCTTGCTGCACTTTATTTACTTTTATTACTTGTTGCTCGTTACAAATTATCTTATCAGAAAACTATCTGTTACCTACAATTTCAGTGCTTGCAGAGAATACCTTGCTGAAAACCGCTTATCATTTCCTTCTGCTCCTCGTTGGGTTCGACACTCTTACTTATCGAAAGGACTACGATAGATCCCCTATACTTGTGGGTCATCAATCCTAACCATGGAATTGTTTGAGGATTGATCTAATGCAATAAAACTGGGTAGTAAAGAGGTATGATCAAAGTGTTACTTGCCTTGCTGATGATCCGTGAAACCTAGAGACTCGTAGTAGCACGTTTCGCACTCCGGGTACTCTATCCCAAACAAACAAGCATACAATAAGCAATCAAGCAAAGATGCACGGGTAAAACTCAAATAAGAAGATCTAACCAGAAATTTCAACTTAAGAACTCCGGTTTGCAAAAAGAATCAAATCAAACGAAGCAACAAAACTCAAACTGCGAAAGAAACAAGCTTCGATTACTAATCTGGACTAAAGTCAAATTTTACAGTAGCAAAAACTTGTTTAAGTTGATTAAACTGAAAGAGGGCTTCGAGACGAAACTCTAGGCGCTTGAATCGCCTGATTCCGACAAACGAGCGAAAAGATAAACTAAAACGAAAATCGGATGAGAAATCACGATCGAAAATAATCGCGAAAAAATCTGAGAAAGAGAAAAACTGATGAACAAGCTAACGAACGAATGTTCGCTGTCTGCAGTTAACGAATGAAAACCGTTCATTAAATGAACGAACGAACGGGCGTTCGCTAAATAACTAAACCGGAAAAAAATAAAAATAAAATTGAACTATAAAAAAACCACGGGTTCTTAAAAAAACCCGTATGGTTTTCCAAAGAAAACTGGCGGCGACGGCGGTTGCTACCTCCGGCGAGGCTCCGGCACGGTGGCGGCGGGTCTGACGGGGCGGCGGGGCGACGGCGATGCGGCGGCGAGGCAGCGGCGTCGGGAGGCGAAGTCCGCGGCGGCGGCGCGGCGGGGGCGGCGGATCCGGCGGCGGCGGCGGCTTAGGGTTAGGGTTAGGCGCGGGTGGGCTCGGGTGGACTGATGTTGCGGGCGGCGGCTTATAAGAGGGGGCCGGCTGCGGAGTCCTGGCCGGTTACGGCCCGAGTCGGTTCGTTTTTTTTAAATAATTCCACACAGAAAAACAAAGAAAAGAAATACTAAACAGATTCCAAAAATCCTGAAATAAATTTTCCCTGTCCTCTAAAAATCTACCGGACAAGGTGGACATTTATTTGGGACTCTAATGCAATTTTGAAAACGCATATTTTTCCTAATTCAAATAAAATAGCGATAAAACTCCGAATAAAATTCTTATTTGATTTTAATATTAAATCCCCAATATTTCTTTATTTTGAGGAAGTCATTTTACCCTCTCTCTTTTATTTTTATAAAAGAAATATTCGAAAAGAAAATAATTAAAATCAAACGATCCTCTTTTCAAAATTCGAGAAAACTCAAATATGAAAATAACGAAATTCCCAACTCTCTCCGTGGGTCCTTGAGTTGCGTAGAATTTCTAGGATCAAGCCAAAATGCAATAAAATATGATATGCAATGATGACCTAATGTATAACATTCCAAATTGAAAATTTGGGATGTTACAACCGTGTCCACGGTAATGGACGTTCAGACTTGTATCCGGATCTTATATAACTAGAAATGGATACTTGAGATATGTGATGGATATGTGGCCCTGGGATTGCTTTCTCGCAGGGAGTCGAGGAAGGATCTCTGGGCGTTATTGCTACAACATGATTGTTAATTATAAACTACTATTCTTTACTCTTCTACGTGCTGCAAGATGCTTGGAGCTGCTTGAAGATGCTAGTCTTCGATAGGCTAGGCCTTCCCCCCTATTCTGGCATTCTGCAGTTCAGTCCACAGATACAACCCTTCCATTTGATACCAATGCATACTTAGTATAGATCTGATGCTTGCGAGTACTTTGGATGAGTACTCATGGTTGCTTTGCTACCCCCCGTTTCCCATTCTTCCTTCTTTCCCGTTGTTGCAACCAGATGGTGGATCCCCGGAGCCAGATGCCACCGCTGACGGATACTACTACTTGGAGACCGCCGATGACCAGGAGTAGTTAGGAGGTCCCAGGCAGGAGGCCTTGCCTCTTCGATCGTGTTGCTTTTGTGCTAGCCTTCTTAAGGCATCCTTGTTTAACTTATGTCTGTACTTAGATATTGTTGCTTCCACTGACTCTTGTGTATCGAGCTTGTATTTGAGCCCTCGAGGCCCCTGGCTTGTAATATGAAGCTTGTATTATTTTAATTTGTGTCTAAAGTTGTGTTGTGATATCTTCCCGTGAGTCCCTGATCTTGATCGTACACATTTGCGTGTATGATTAGTGTACGGTCGAATCGGGGCGTCACATACGATCTCGAGGTAGATCATCTTGTACTTGATACTCCATCACATCAATATAATCAAAGCAGGACGTAGGGTTTTACCTCTTCGAGAGGGCTCGGACCAGGGTAAACATCGTCTCCTGTTTCCCTCCTGTTACCATTGTTCCTAGACCAACAGCTCGGGACCCCCTACCTGAGATCCGCCGGTATTAGCACCGACATTGGTGGCCCGTACAGGTCCCGTTGTGTGGTCAAAACGGATCGATGGCTCGTCTTCAGATCAGCTTTGACATTGGCTGCGGCGACATCTTTGTCCCTGAGTAGTTTTTTGTATTTGCCATTGTCGTTCTTCATGCTTATTCAACCGAATGCCTCGGCCGCGTTAAAAGCCTCGCCTCAGATTAGATCATCAGATTTGGGAGTGACCACCATGTATCCTTCCTTGCTCATGTGTCTGTTCCTTTGGGGAAATGTCACGCGGTGTTTACCGGAGTCCTGATAGCTTGCTACAGCCCAGTTACACTCGCTACTGACCGACACATGCATTGATGGGTCACGTATGCATGTCCCTGTAAGTTTGTGCCACCTTGGGTTTACGACTAGTCATGTCTGACCGAGTTCTCTGTCATATGAATGCTAGCGACACAGTCATATACGTGAGCCAAAAGGCGCAAATGGTCCTGACCGAGGTAAGGCTGCAGCCATGGGTTACCGTGCGTGAGGCTGCAATATGATATGATGTGTTACATGCTAGATCGGTGTGACTTAGGATCGGGGTCCTGACAGATGACCTTGGGGGCTATATGATGCTCGGTCTCCCTCCCCCAACTGTACGCATACCACTCGATCAGGGCATTGCTCATCAAGGACGACGGTGAGAAGACCACATTCTCTCTCCACCGCCTCTCCATTTCCTCCAGTTGCTTCTTCTTCTTTTCCGCCCGAGGGTCGCAACAGTTTTCAAGGGTAGAGTATTTAACTCAAATTTATAGATTCGACACAAGGGGAGCCAAAGAATATTTGCAAGTATTAGCAGCTGAGTTGTCAATTCAACCACACATGGAGATTAATTATCTGCATCAACGTGATCAGTAGCAAAGTAATATGATAGTTTTGATAATAGTAGCGACAGCAATAGTAATGGTAATAGTGATAGCAATAGTTTTGTAGCAAGTGCAACAGTAACGATATCAGTAGTAACTTAACAAGAACAATATAAGATAAATTCGTAGGCATTGGATCGGTAATTTTTTGGATGCTATTCATCATGTGACAGTCATAACCTAGGGCGACACAGCACTAGCTCCAGTTCATAAATATAATGTAGGCGTGTGTTCCGTAAATAGTCATACGTGCTTATGGAAAGAACTTGCACGACATCTTTTGTCCTACCTTCCCGTGGCAGCGGGGTCCAATTGGAAACTAAGGGATATTAAGGCCTCCTTTTAATAGAGAACCGGAACAAAGCATTAACACACAGTGAATACATGAACACTCCTCAAACTACGGTCATCACCAGGAGTGGTCTCGACTATTGTCACTCCGGGGTTGCCGGATCATAATACGTAATAGGTGACTGTAACTTGCAAGATCGGATCTAGAACATAGATATAATGATGATAACATAAACGGTTCAGATCTGAATTCATGGCACCCGGGCCCAAAGTGACAAGCATTAAGCATGGCAAAGTCATAGCAACAGCAATCTCAGAACATAGTGGATACTAGGGATCAGGCCCTAACAAAACTAACTAGATTACATGATGAATCTCATCCAACTCCTCACCGACCAGCGAGCCTATGAAGGAATTACTCACTCCTAGTGGGGAGCATCATGGAATTGGCGATGGAGAAGGGTTGGCGACGACGAAGATCGAAGACCCCCCTCTCCGGAGCCCCAAACGGACTCCAGATATGGCCTCCCGATGAAGAACAGGAGGTGACGGCAGCTCCGTCTCGTGGAACGTGATAATTCTTTCTCCTCGATTTTTTCTGGAAAAATGTGATTTTATAGCGTCGGTTTCAGGGTCTGCGGGGCCACCAGGTGGGGACAACTCACCTGGGCGCGGCTGGGGGGTAGGCGCGCCCTGGTGGGTTGTGCCCACCCAGGTGCCCCCCTCCGGTGGATCTTGGCTCCAGAAATTCTCTTTTATTGTGTAAAAAACCCTCGAAAGTTTCGTTCCATTTCGAGAACTTTTATTTCTGCACAAAAACAACACCATGGTAGTTCTGCTGAAAATAGCGTCAGTCCGGGGTTAGTTTCATTCAAATCATGCAAATTAGAGTCCAAAACAAGATAGATACGTTGGAGACGTATCAACTCCTCCAAGCTTAAACCTTTGCTTGTCCTCAAGCAATTCAGTTGATAAACTGAAAGTGAAAAAGAAAAACTTTTACGAACTCTTTTGCTCTTGTTTGCATAAATAAGCTTAAACAGCACCCAGGTTTTCACCCAAGATCATAACTAACCATGTCGACAATAACTCTTAAAAATTATATTAATTCATATCAATGGCATAATCAGCTAGCGAGCAATAATAAGATATCTCAAACACCAACACGTTGTCAAAACAACCATTATATAACATGACAATAGTGGTATCTCGCTAGCCCTTTGAGACCCCAAAACATAAATGCAGAGCACCTCCAAAGTTCAAGCAGCGACTAAACATTGTAATTCATGGTAGAAAAGATCCAGTCATGATGCACCCAACATTAGCTACACACAATGCATCAGCATGACAGCAGCGCTCTCAGGTTCTGGCGCTTATTTTAGAAGGTGATGACACAACATAAAAGTAAATAGAAAGTCCCTTCGCAGAGGGAAGCAGTGATTTGCAGCGGTGCCAGAGCTCATGTTTTTAAAACAGAGGTAAATGATATTTTGAGACATGCACCCTTCTTGTTTACTTCACGACCATCAGTTATCAATATCTTCCATGCTAAGCACGCTAGTGGCGGTTCCCAAGCGATAAATTAAAGGTTATGAGTCCGTTGGAGTTTTTGTTTAATTATCTGAGAGATCAATTCTTTTTGCAGTTTGGGACTAGGCATCCCTATTACCGCCCTTTTCTCGTGCGATGGTGAGTGAATAAACACTCATCCCGAGAATAACCCGCTTAGCATGGAAGATACCGACTACCTCATGTCGCTCCATGAACGATACATGCACACAAAAAGGATATTTATTTGAAGTTTTTAGAGATGGCACATACAAATTTACTTACGACGGCAGGGTAATACCGCATATAGGTAGGTATGGTGGACTCATCTGGAATAACTTGGGTTCAAGGTTTTTGATGTACAAGCAGAATTCCCACTCAGTACAGGTGAAGGCTAGCAGTTATGTTGAGAAACGGCCAGCAAGAGAGCAACAACGGTCATGAACATGCATTATGCATAAGTAACATTGGACACTAGCATGAGTAGGATATGAACACCATGAACATAAATATCATTGAGGCTATGTTGGTTTTGATTCAACTACATGCATGAACATTCAGAGGAGGATACCATATCATCATGCTACATCACAATCATTTTAACGCAATGTTGATATCCAAGATAAATCATTATCCACTCCTAACTACTTATGCATGACATGAGAAACTATAATCTCTAATTGTCATTGCAAACATGTTTAATCATAATGGGCTGAATCATGGATACTAGGTTAAACATATTTACAAAACAGAACAAGTCGAGTTCATACCCGTTTCTCTCTGCCATGACCAGTTCATCAAATATCGTCATTATTGCCTTTCACTTGCACGACCGAACGATGTGAAAATAATAATAGTGCAAGAGTGCCGTGGACTAAGCTGGAATCTGCAAACATTTTATTCAACAGGAGAAGACAAGGTAATATGGGCTCTTTGTTAGATCAACAATTATGCATATGAGAGCCACTCAACATTTTCATCGTGGTCTTCTCCTCGGTACGACTCAATAAAAAGAAATTCGGAGAAACACACTGAAATGTTTTTGGAATTTTTGGTTTTCTTGAACAAACAAATAAAAGGGAAAAACAAAAACAAGAAAAACTATTTACACGGGAAAGCTCCCAACAAGCAAAAGAAGAACAAGGAAATCTTTTCGGGTTTTCTTTTTAGTGCTACAGCTAACTACTCTAGAAAGAAAATTTTAAAAGATGCAATATTTTTGTATTTTCTCAAGTTTTTCAAACACACAAGAAGAAAGCGAGAAAATAAATTTAACATAGATAATACAATGAAAAAGTGTGGACACTGACAACTGGAATGAAATGTGAACATGCATGCAATGTCGGTGGAAATATGTACCCCCCCCCCCAAGCGTAGGCTTTTGGCCTAACTTGGTAATCAGCCAGTAGTCGAAGAAACCATGGGGTCCCATGTCGAACTACTGAGGAGAGGGCACCTATGGATCCCACTACTGAGGCTCCTCCTCTAGTGCAGCCTGGTTGTTCCGGTAGGCGATGATATCTGCAGGCATAATCCTGTATCCACCCCTGGCACCAGGCAATGGAATAATATCACGAGTTCTCACACTGAAAATCAGATTATACGGAATAGGGATGTTAGAGTAATCGGCAGCAATAAACTGGTGGTGTGCCATGGCCGCGCGATCTAGGTAGACCTTGGGCAAAGGATAATCATGCAGGCGTATCTCAACGTTAAAGCGAGCCGCCAAACGAGTAGCGTAAATACCACCATGTATTTTACCCTTGAATTTATTAATGTGAAGGCGATGTGCCACAATAGCTCCCAAGCTATAAGTGTTGTCGCCTTCAAGTGCACGACGTAAAACAAGGTCTGGGGCACTAAGTGCACCCACCTTCTCTCTAGCAAGCAAGCATTTTGCAATGAAAAGAGTAAAATAATGAACAACAGGAAAATGCAACCAGCGGCGGTGATACTCGACACCCCTCTCTCATCATCCACTGTCAGAGTACGATAAAAGCCTTCAAACTCCGTAGGCCTGGGCTCTACCAAACCACCATCAGAAGGAAGCAAGCATATTTCACGGAACTTAGTAAGCGGTATCTGATGGGGTTCAACGTATAAATTAAACTGCACCTCAGGAGGATTATTCCTAAGAAGGAAATTAAAACTTTTCACAAAGGAGTTTTGTGAGGAGATGATACTGTTCACATTCAGCTGCGATGAAGTCCGTGAGGCCGGCATTAGCAGCATATTGTGCAAACTCTTAAAGGATTCCGGCCCCTTCCACGAATGGTGTATGCGGCCATTCGCACGGCCATACTTCCGCCAATATCCGGGTATGGAGATCACTGTCAGACGACTCCCCAGTAACTCCCTTGGAGTTCTTCTTGGAAGCAAACTTCCTAAAGATACTAATCTTTTTCCTATGAAAAAAAATCTGAAATTTTTAGTCCACAAATTTTTCTCAACAAAACTTTACAAGATTGATAGCAACTACTCATAGGGATACCTAAAGGCCATAGCAAGCATTCAAACTACTTAGAACTCTAAGAATTCAACATGCAAGCTCATCTACAGCAGCACCAAGAGTAGCTAATTATTCAAAATATAAACCACTAGAGCAAAAACTAATTGGACAAACGGAGGAGTCACATACCAAGCAACAATCCCTCAAAACAGTTTCGGAAACGGAGCTTCAAGCAAAGAGATCGAAATCCGCGGGTTTGAGAGCAAGAACACGAGAGAGAGAGAGAGAGAGAGAGAGAGAGAGAGAGAGCAATGGTGATTTTTTTTCTAGAAGTAGGTGATGAAGTGGTATGAGAGATAAGTGAGGGGGCCCACGTGGGGACCACAACCCACCAGGGTGCGCCTGGGGGTCCTGGCGCGCCCAGGTGGGTTGTGCCCACCTGGTGCACCTCCCTCTGATGTTATTTGCACCAGAAATTCTTAAATATTCAGAAAGTATTAAATTTTCCGAGCATCCTGAGAACTTTTATTTTTGGGTCATTTTTTATTGCACGGGAAATTCAGAAAACAGACAAAACAATGCATTTTATTTTGTTTAACTAATAATAACAGAAAACAAAAGGTAGGGACAGAAGGTAGTGCTTACTAAATTCATCAACTTCATACCTCTAAAAATGATCCATTAATAAGGTTGATCAAGTCTTATTAACAACCACTTTCGATTAGCATGAAACCGAAGAACTTTCGTAAATCACTAAGTTACCTCAAGGATATGAATGTCCCCTACAATAAGCATTTCATATTTCTTTTTGGCAGTAGGTAGAGGTAGTTGAAAACTTCCAATAGTGATTGTCGGAGATATTTCGATAACATTAATACCATCCACTTGGAGTTGTTTCTTCCGAAAGTGCACTGCATGCTCATTACCATTGATATGAAAAGTGACCTTGCTTTTATTGCAATCAATAACAGCCCCTGCAGTGTTCAAGAAGGGTCTACCAAGGATAATCGACATGTTGTCGTCCTCGGGCATCTCAAGTATAACAAAGTCAGTCAAAATAGTAACATTAGCAACAACAACTGGCACATCTTCACAAATACCTCTACCACCTTAGGTGGTGATGGTGTATCAAGCCCATGTATTTCTTCAATAGGAGGTAAATTTTTTACATCCTCAGCTTTAATATTTTTTTCCTTCATAGATTTCTTTGCCTCTTGCATATCTTCAGGGCTGAGATATAATATACCCCTCTTCTTCGGAGTGGGTTTAGGCGGTGATTCAGGAAGAGTCCAATCATCATAATTTTTCAATATGTTATTCAATAATTCTTCAGCTTGCCCAATAGTTCGTTCCCTGAAAACACAACCAGCACAACTATCTAGGAAATCGCTAGGAGCATCGATAAGTCCATTATAGAAGATATCAAGTATTTCAATTTTCTTAAGAGGATGATCAGGCAAAGCATTAAACAATTGGAAAAGCCTCCCCCAAGCTTGTGGGAGACTCTCTTCTTCAATTTGCACAAAGTTAAATATTTCTTGTAAGGCAGCTTGTTTCTTATGAGCAGGGAAATATTTTTCAAAGAAGTAATAAATCATATCCTAGGGACTATGCACACAACCAGGAGCAAGAGTGTTGTACCAAGCTTTAGCATCACCCTTTAATGAGAACGGAAATATTTTGAGAATATAGTAATAGCGAGTTTTTTCATCATGAGTAAAAAGGGTGGCTATGTCATTCAACTTAGTAAGATGTGCCACAACATTTTCAGTTTCATAACCATGGAAAGGATCATATTCAACCAAAGTAATTAACTCTGGGTCGACAGAGAATTCATAATCCTTATCATCAATAAAGATAGGTGAGGTAGCAAACTTAGGATCATATTGCATTCTAGCATTCAAAGATTTTTCTTTATACTTGCATAATAATTTCTCTAGATTATCTCTATCCTTAAAAGCAAGAATATCTCTAGTTGTCTCCTCATTCATAACATAACCTTCCAGTACTTTTGACATTTCATATCTAGGAGGGCTAGTTCTAGTAGGTGTTTCAAGATTTTCAGTTTCAAGATCATCATCAGTTTCAACAATATCATGTTGTCTTACTCTAGCAATTTGTTCATCAAGAAATTCACCTAGTGGCACATCATCATCATCAAGCAAGGTACTAGCATCATCATAAGTATCATTCATAGCAGAAGTAGCATCATCAATAACTTGCGACATATCAGGATTGATAGCATGTGGTGCGATTGCAAGTTTACTTATAACAGAAGGTGAATCTAAAGCAGAGCTAGATGTCAGTTCCTTACCTCCCCTCGTCTTAGAGGGATAAATCTTAGTCTTAGCATCCTTCAGATTCTTCATAGTGATAAATTGATAATAATCCCAAGTGACTCAACAAATATAGCTATGCTCCCCGGCAGCAGCGCCAGAAAAAGGTCTTGATAACCCACAAGTATATGGGATCGCAACAGTTTTCGAGGTTAGAGTATTCAACCCAAATTTATAGATTCGACACAAGGGGAGCCAAAGAATACTTGCAAGTATTAGCAGCTGAGTTGTCAATTCAACCACACCTGGAGATTAATTATCTGCAGCAACATGATCAGTAGCAAAGTAATATGATAGTTTTGATAATAATAGCGACAGCAATAGTAACTGTAATAGTGATAGTAGTAGTTTTGTAGCAAGTGCAACAGTAACGATAGCAGTAGTTACTTAGCAAGAATAATATAAGAGAAATTCATAGGCATTGGATCGGTAATTTGTTGGATGATATTCATCATGTGATAGTCATAACCTAGGGCGATACGGCACTAGCTCCAGTTCATAAATATAATGTAGGCATGTATTCCGTAAATAGTCATACGTGCTTATGGAAAGAACTTGCATGACATCTTTTGTCCTACCCTCCCGTGGCAGCGGGGTCCAATTGGAAACTAAGGGATATTAAGGCCTCCTTTTAGAACCGGAACAAAGCATTAACACACAGTGAATACATGAACACTCCTCAAACTACGGTCATCACCGGGAGTGGTCCCGACTATTGTCACTCCGGGGTTGCCGGATCATAACACGTAGTAGGTGACTATAACTTGCAAGATCGGATCTAGAACATAGATATAATGATGATAACATAAACGCTTCAGATCTGAAATCATGGCACCCGGGCCCAAAATGACAAGCATTAAGCATGGCAAAGTCATAGCAACATCAATCTCAGAACATAGTGGATACTAGGGATCAGGCCCTAACAAAACTAACTAGATTACATGATGAATCTCATCCAACTCCTCACCGACCAGCGAGCCTACGAAGGAATTACTCACTCCCGGTGGGGGGGGCATCATGGAATTGGCGATGGAGAAGGGTTGGCGACGACGAAGATCGAAGACCCCCCTCTCCGGAGCCCTAAACGGACTCCAGATATGGCCTCCCGATGAAGAACAGGAGGTGACGGCAGCTCCGTCTCGTGGAACGCAATAATTCTTTCTCCTCGATTTTTTCTGGAAAAATGTGATTTTATAGCGTCAGTTTCAGGGTCTGCGGGGCCACCAGGTGGGGACAAACCATCTGGGTGCGCCTGGGGGTGGGGGCAGGCGCGCCCTGGTGGGTTGTGCCCACCCAGGTGCCCCCCTCCGGTGGATCTTGGCTTCAGAAATTCTCTTTTATTGTGTAAAAAATCCTCGCAAAGTTTCGTTCCATTCCGAGAACTTTTATTTCTGCACAAAAACAACACCATGGTAGTTCTGCTAAAAACAGCGTCAGTCCGGGGTTAGTTTCATTAAAATCATGCAAATTAGAGTCCAAAACATGAGAAAAACATTAGGAAAAGTAGATACATTGGAGACGTATCAGGGACTCCTGATGATGCACTAAGAACGGGGGCCTTTAGTACCCCCAGACTTATGCACGACAATGACAGCACCCCCGGCAAGGGGGCTTGCTGGAAACCAGCCTGAGATCAAGGCCGACAAGCTGTAAAGCAAATTTCCAAATCAAAGAAGCAACACTTTGAGAAATCAAGAAGCGCATCAAGAAGACCAAGATTAAAAAACGGAACACTCAAAACAGCCCTTGCCGACAAGGCCGAGCCGGCAAGGCGAAGGCCCGGCAAGCTCCGTGGTTAGCAGGCCCCCGCCAACTGCCAGCGCTCCACCTCACCAAATAGTTGTCGCTGCTCATTGAGGTGTTGAGCCCGCGGGCGGTTAGGTGGAGCTTACCGGACACGTGTCAGCATGCCGAAAGGATTATCACCTTTATTGACACCCGTCCAAATGGCGTATCAAGATAATAGGAGTTAGATAGGTAAGTGGTGCAATATCCTTGCCACGGCTTCTCCTCCTCATGACACCTAACTATGCATTTAATGCTTCTTGTCCTAACTAGCAGATTTAGGTATGATAGCATTGTTTGCTATCTAATCATTATGTAATTATTTTTTTGCCTCTGTGGTAACCCATTTGAGCTATAAAAGGAGGGCCAAGGCAATCTTTACAAGGGTTCGAACCCATTCAAACCCAAAGCACATTTGCTCGTGTAGCTGCCTTCTCCTAGCACCTTGCCGGGGAAGAGCGCTCCGTGTACTTGTGCTCCACACATTCTTAATACACCAAAGCAGGAGTGGGGTGTTACACCTCAAAGGTGGCCCGAACCTTGGCAAAATCATTACGCCTTCTACTCTACCCGCTCTTTATGTTTTGTGCATTCCCCTCGCCAAACCACAAAGGGGCTAGATCACCCCATAGATAGTCGATCCACACCGACATAAGGGCAAGGTATGTGTGTGTTCATAAGATAAATGTATGTGCGTCGTGTATGTAAGCCTGTGCTTCTGTACTGTGTTTATATGAGAGAAAATTGCGCTGCCATGATTTTTTGCCTTTGGCCCCTTTCATAGTCTGGATTCGTTAGAGAGGCACCCCTTGCAGTCGTTCGATGCTTTCGAGAGAGGAAAGTGACTCGAGCAAGAAGCGGACAAAAAAATCTCGGCGATGGCGGTGATCGGCGGGCAAGCGATGGTGACTGCAGCTGAGTCAAAGCAAAAGATAGCAGTAGGCCCAGCGGTAGTGACTGCCGCCAGGAATGAGTACCACGGTCATCTTTGGCGACCGCGTCAAATCATTGGAGCTCATTGCATCGATGGCTGGTCGTGCTCGGGAATGGGTTCGTCGAAGGAGGAGGGGGAGCACCGGCTGGGCACCATTGATGCCGCTCATGTGCACCTACAATTCACTATAATCTGATGGGGGATGACAGTTTATATTGCTGCGAGCATGTCAATTTCCTTCAGCCGCGTGGGAAATCTTTGTCATGCTCATTTGTTTGCCAAAATTTGCCATGTTTTCTCAACAAAATAGCCATGCTGACTACAACATAATTTATCATCTCAAGCATTAAATTTGTCATGCTTAAAAATCTGACGTCAAATTTTTAACATTCATATTGTTTTTTTTTTCATCTCCTCAAAGCGTATCGATTCACAAACAAACACATCGATTCATCGCGTGAACCATCCGACAACTGCATGAGATCGAGCAGCAGGCTCGGGTACTTTTATCTGATTGATCGAAGCAAGTGTTGTATGCAGGCAATTAAACGTTTAAAGGACACATCTAGCCAGCGCACGGCCGCCTGGCATACTTAGCGAGCGGCCCGCCACTTTAGGTAATTTCTTGTCTCCTTTTTTAATTAGAATAGTCATCTAGTAGTCTTTTTTCCTGCTACGTATTAAATGTGAGCATATGCATCTCCTCTTGTGCATGCATATGCATGTGTGTGTTTGTTCTCATTTATTTTGTGATTTTAAAATTTTAAAAAGGCATAACTTTCAATCTGCGTGTCAAAATTCGGATCCGTTTTCACCGTTGAAACCCTTGCGACGTGCTCTTTAAAAGTAGATCCCACATGAAGATGTTTCGACGAACTAGTCTTCCTGCCAACTAAACATCAATATGTGTGCAACTAGACTACATGCCGCGCCAAGTGAGCATGTGTGTGTGCCAATAGTCCTTCTGTCAACTAAACATCGATGTGTGTGCAACTAGACTACATTACCGCGTCAACTGAGCATATGTGTGTGCCAATAGTCCTGCCAACTAAACATCAATGTGTGTGCAACTAGACTACATTGCCGTGCCAACTGAGCACATATGTGTGTAACTAGTCCTGCCAACTAAATATCAATGTGTGTGCAACTAGTGTCCTGCCAACTAAACATCAATATGTGTGCAACTAGACTAAATTACAAGCCAACTGAGCATATGCGTATGCAACCAGTCCTTCTGGCAACTAAACATCAATGTGTGTGCAACTAGACTATATTATAAGCCAACTAAACATCAATATGTGTACAACTAGACTAAATTACAAGCCAACTGATTTTAAAAAACTTGCACCATGTAGTACTAAAGTTGCATAATGCAGTACTTTAATTGCACCATATAGCACCAAAGTTGGCATCAAATTTTTTTTGTCAAAACATATCTATGCGGGATCTAGTTTCAAAGATCTCGTCGCGATGAATTCAACGGTGAAAACGGAACTGAATTCCGACGTGTGGTTTAAAAGATATGGCTTTAAAAGAATTTGAAATCCCGAAATAAATGTATGTGGATCTGTTTTCTCTAAGGCTAGTCATAGTGGGAGTAACTTAGCTAGTAACATAACGCACTCCAAGAAATTTTTGCTTATGTGGCATGTACTTAATGAGAAGTGGTAACATATAACATAGCGCTTCCCAAGACAAGATGAGTCTACAAGCTAATTAATGAAGTCCTACATGACACTACTACTATGTTACTTTGCACTACGAAATTGCTATGCGTACGATGAATTGTGTGTACGACTTTGTACGACTTGATCTCACTCGTCCGGCCAGTTGATCAAACGGCTGCTGAGGACTGTCGTGGGAAAAATCGTATAAATTCGTCGTACGTGTAGCAGTTCTCTTTGCACTATGAAGGTAGTAACTTAGACTAGTGTCATATGCATGACACTAGTATAAGTTACTCACCACTATGACCAGCCTAACTCATGATACTAGTGTGAACACATTCAATGCCAGCATCTACATGCGCTACAAGACAAAAATAAATACACATGCATGTGTATGGTAGAGCGGCCGTTGGCGTGCGTACGCACTTTTTAGATTGAGAGATGCTATACACACGACAGTCTCGACACGATTTTCGGACCATCTCATCAAGTCGTTCGTGGGTACTGCCGTCCATGTAGTACTTTTCTTCTGCTAGTAGTACCTGTAGTGTCTGTGTTGTTTGCATGCTAGCTGATGTTGACGTGCGTCAGTGGTCCTGTTTGGATACTCTAACTCGGTTAGAGGTTAGAGTTAGATTTTAACCCTGAACTAACTTTGAACTAACTCTAACCAAAGAGATGTTTGGATGACAGGGTTAGATTGATAATAAATGCTCTTTCTTAATCATGACTACTTTAGGCGAGCCCCGACTGAGAGCTGTGCTGGTGGCAGACGGGGACGCGCCCGGCAAGGAGCCGCGCTGGCTTATCACGCAGCCCGCCGGCCGAATCCGCCGTCCCGACACAAGGAGCCGCGTTGGCCGAGGCCGACGGGGACGGGCCGCGCAAGGAGCCGCGACTGCTTACCGGCGGGCGGACGGGCTGCGGGGAGACGAGGGGGTTGGAACGGGAGGATAGGGTGGGGCTGCTTATCGGCGGCGGACGGGAGTGCGGATACGGCAAGGCGCCTTCACGGGCAGTGCGAGAGGGAGGGAGGGAGAGGACGAGAAGCTTCGAGGAAGTGGGGAGGGATCTGCTGCGAGAAGAGCGGGAGAATTTTTTTTTAATGGTCCCTAGGAGAACTAACCCAAATAAGCACCTCTTGGATGGGTTAATTTTTTTAGATGGGTTAGATGCATCTAACCCAAACTAACCCTTCCTATTTGAATGTTTTTGGGTTAGTTGAGTCCAAACTAACCCAAACTAACTCTAACTCTGGGATTCAAACAGGGCCAGTGTCTATTTAGATCTAGGGTACAGCGGTCCCGAGCCATGGCATGATTTTTTTATGCATCCGTCTGCCTAGCTTTCTTTGTAACAACAGTTCTATTGCGTGAAATAAATGTCGATTTGCTAAATCGTAGTCGAGTATAATACATATTGTCACAATACAATAATATAATCTTGAGAAATTGTGTGCAGAATCCCGTCATAGTCTTGCTACATCTTAGTATTTTTTTTAATACTTGCTACATTTTAGTCGACTGAGGCATGGTTAAGTCTTAGTCGATGTAATATTTGTGAGATTGTACATCAAGATCCGTGCAATTTTTTCTTTTTTTTCTTGCAGGTTATGTTATTTGACTGTCATCACCTGTTGCAAACTCCTGGGCATGCAACCCCTCTGAAAATACAAAATACTTTGTACTATGAACTTGCCACTAATTATCCAACAAGTTAATACATATTGTCACAATACATTCAAATACTTTGAAAGGTAAAGGAGATAATTGTAAGGATTATGAGTAGCACGATAATATAATCAAGAGAAATTGTGTGCAGAACCCCGCCATAGTCTTGCTACTCAGACTTGAGATCGTACATCGAGTTCCGCGCAATTTTTTCTTTGGTTTTTTTCTTTCCTACAGGTTATGTCACTTGACTGCCGTGAGAGACCTATCCACACCTTTTGCAAACTCCTGGGCATGCAACCGCGTTGAATAATACAAAATACTTTGTACTATGAACTTGCCACTAATTATCTAACAAGATAATGCTATTTTGGGACTATTTGTTGAGATTATGACAATGTTTAGATCAAGTTCAATCTGTTGTCTAATTTTTCACAAAAAATTGAACTCTGACACCCTCGTGTTGAGATCCTAGGCCCGTAGCGGCTCATAGGCGGCCACTTCCCTTCCCGTTCCCTCGTTGTGTGAGTGAAGAACACACTAGGCAGCAATTTCCCGAAGTCTACAGGCTCATGGCGGATGAACATGCTCTGTCCCAGCGTGTCCTAGTTGAGCACTTGAGAGCTCTGATGACATTAAGCCAATCAGTTCTCAAGATGGCAGGCATCCTAAACCCATTCTGATGCAAGTTTTGAGTACTTGGCAACGGGCCGATCCTCCAGCTCGCTAAGGATCAGCAACACGTCGTATTCAACACCAGAGGACAATCCATTTCCGTCGGTGATGATAACTAGATGGTATCCCGCGCGTTGCTGCGGGAATTTTGTAGCAATGTGGACATACCGTGGGATAATTCAGTCGCTAAGAGCAACTCCAAAGGGCCGACCCATTTCGTCCGCCTGCGTCCGTTTGGGTCGGCGCGGACAAAAGTGGCGGCCCAACGCGCCGACCCAAACCCAAATCACGTCCGCGTCGCGTCCGCGCCGATGCATTTGCGGCCCAAATTTGCGCCCCAAGTGCGTCGGCGCGGACGCCGAACGGACGCTTCGCACGCCTTCTCGCTATCCGCTGCGTCCCCACATGGTGGCCGTCCAACTACCCGCTGCCCACGCGGTCAGCTTAATTTATGACGAGGGCCCACGCGTGAGCGACGGCGCTCGTCCTTTTTTAAGCCGACCGTGCGGCGGGGCCGTCCTCATCCAAACTCGCCGTCCACATCTGCCATCCTTTGCTCCCTCGTCGCCGGCAAACCCTAACCACCACAACCACAGCGAGATGGGCCTCTTCTCCGGCGCCCGCGGCAGCAAGGCCAAGGGCAAGTCCCCCGCCATCCCTTTCCCCTCAGAGTTCCTCCCACCTCCGCCGGCGTCGGTGCCTCGCCGGCAGAGGCAGCGCGTGAACGTGCCAGTGCACCAGGCGGAGTGGCACTGGCAGCACCGCCAGCCTCTGCCGTATCCCGATGTGACGCTGCCGCACGACTGGCATCTGGATCCAGATAGGATCCCAGTGCTGGCGGTGCCGCGGACGGCTCGTGCTCACGCGGAGGAGGTGCGGCGCCGGCGGGCGCTGCTGACGCCGGAGCAGCGCCGCGACCAGGCCTACACAACCGACTCGCCCAACTGGGCGAGGTGGTTCGCCTTCGAACACGAGGAGGCAAGGCGACGGGGCGTGCGCGAGGTCGACCGGAGGTCGCCGCCACCGGCGCTCGTCGTCCGCGAGGAGGACCAGGCGGCCCTTGCGACCGTCTACCGGGAGAGCGAGGAGGACGAGCGGCGCAGAGCGGAGGCGGCAGAGGCGGAAGAGGAGGCTCGGTACATGGTGTTGGAAATATGCCCTAGAGGCAATAATAAATAGGTTATTATTATATTTCCTTGTTCATGATAATTGTTTATTATCCATGCTAGAATTGTATTGATAGGAAACTCAGATACATGTGTGGATACATAGACAACACCATGTCCCTAGTAAGCCTCTAGTTGACTAGCTCGTTGATCAATAGATGATTGCGGTTTCCTGACCATGGACATTGGATGTCGTTGATAACGGGATCACATCATTAGGAGAATGATGTGATGGACAAGACCCAATCCTAAGCCCTGGCGCCTCCCTCTCCTTCCCGTGACACCTCTTCCTCCCCGCTTGCGCTCGGCGAAGCCCTGCCGGGATCCCGCTACTTCCACCACCACGCCGTCGTGCTGCTGGATCTCCATCAACCTCTCCTCCCCCCTTGCTGGATCAAGAAGGAGGAGACGTCGCTGCTCCGTACGTGTGTTGAACGCGGAGGTGCCGTCCGTTCGGCGCTAGGATCATCGGTGATTTGGATCACCACGAGTACGACTCCATCAACCCCGTTCTCTTGAACGCTTCCGCTCGCGATCTACAAGGGTATGTAGATGCACTCCCCTTCCCCTCGTTGCTAGATTACTCCATAGATTGATCTTGGTGATGCGTAGAAAATTTTGAATTTCCGCTACGTTCCCCAACACATGGTGCCGCCGGTGGCTCCGCCGTCCCCCATCAAGCCGGAGCCCGAGCCCATCGCGCGCTTCTCCTGGACGGGAGTGGTGCGCGAGTGGGTGTCCGCGCCACCAGTTTGGATGGGGGCGACGCCGGCGCAGGAGCAGGCGTACCTCGAGATGTGGCGCCAGCGCCGGCTGGCAGAGGAGCGCCGTCGCGGCGAGTACGAGGAGATGCTCGAGCGCGACCTCGAGGAGGAGCAGCGCGAGGCCGAGGAGGAGGCGCGCCAGGCCGCGGCTGCACAGGC
>NC_057808.1:476279667-476293510 GCF_018294505.1 Triticum aestivum
CCAACATGACGGCGCTCTGGAACACGGCGTTCGCCTGGGCCGGGCCGGCGCCGACGCTCATCGACCTCACGGACCCCGAGGACGACGACGACGACGCCTAGGGCAGCGCGCCACCTCGTAGTTTAGGCTGTTTTTTATTTTTTTAAATGCAAATGTGGACGCGTGGACTCTCGCCGGCCTTCGTGGCCGGCTTTAATGTTTAATTAATGTTGTTTCTCTTTTTTTATTATGCATGCGTTCATTTTTTTTACGCCGTCAAAATGGGTTCAGGCCAGCGTTGGGCGCACGCGCCGACCCAAATGCGGAAGCGGGCGTCCGTGTCCGTCTGGCCGACCCAAACGGACAAAAAGCGGACGAAATCGCCGTTTATTTGGGTCGGCCCGTTGGAGTTGCTCTAACAGCGTAACAAATACAAAAAGACAGATCAAAGTGATTACCCTATAGATAGGAACAACATATTACGGATTTGGTATGCCACAGTTGCAAGTAGAAACTAACCAAATAGTACTAATGAGTCTTTTCTAGATTACAAACAAATGCAGCCACATTACTGATAACCATTCTAAATTTAGGCAACATAATTACTACTTTTAGGTGGAAGTCATAGTCTAGTTTGTAAAAAGCTACATGCATGGTTAACGTTGTACCATGTGAGGTCGTCTCATAAGGAAATTCTAAAAGAAATAAAAGAGAACACTTCAACTTGTATATGTGAGCTGCATATGAAACATTCAGATAGGTCCATAACATCATGCCTCTATAATAAGAGAAAGAAATGTGGACAAAAAGTAGGTTGATGAATATGAGCAGAAAATGTTTTTTTTTCTATTTTGCTGCTGTCAAAAGATATAACATCCATTACTTTTTACCCTCATAATGTAACTAAAAATAGATGTGTGAACTGATTTGACAGAATCTGTAGATATAAAATCACATGAATCAGAAACAAAGGCCCAGTATACAATCTTGTATAGGTAGCCCAGACTCAAGGGCCGTGACCCTCTACTTCTTTCTCTCCATACAGAAAAGAAATACTGTTCGGCTCATTCTCTCTCTCTTGTATGACATTGAACAAATACATCCATTCTTTCATGTGCGTGGGTGTGCATACATGATGCTCATTCTCGATATGTCATTGGCATCCAAATTTGACGAACGGACAGTGTTGCGCCAGACAGTTGCACATGCCAACGTGGATCTGCCCTCTAATCACTTGTACAAACATTCTAAACTCTGTCTAGCTAGGAGCCCAGGACAACAAACAAAGAACTGAGGGAAGAAGTTCCAGAGAGAGGAGCAGGAAGGAGAAGACATGGTCGCTGTGAGGAGGGCAGTTTCCATCCACTGCTGGGGTGGGATTGATGGTGGGCATCAGATCCAGCCTGTCTACAGATTCGAACTCGCGACCATCGCCTTCGTGAATGGGTACTCCTAACCACGCTACCTGTCTCCTACATGTGATCAAAGCCAACCGCAGAGGCTATATGAACACACAAAACCGAAGCTTTTTTTAATACGCCGAAATTTTTGAATGTTTACAAAGTTTAGAATGTTTCACTGAAAATTGTGAACATTTTTTACAATACAGAATTTCTTTTAGGTTCTGTGAACAATTTTTGAAAAAGAAACATTTTACAAAATTCCAAAATAAAATTTGAAAAGGCGAACAGTTTTTGAAATCTATGAATTGTTTTTCATACACAAATATTTTTTGAATCTGTGGACCTTTTAAATGAGAGAATTTTAGAAAATATGAATAATCTTCAAAAATTTGGAGCACATTTTGAATATGTTGAGCATTTTTTAAATTTATGAATTTTCAAAACGAAACAGAAAATAAAAAAGGAAACAAAAGAGCAAAAAATAGTAACCAAACGAAAACCAAAATAAATAAGAAAAAAAGTTTAGGAACCTTCTAGAAGGCTCACAAAACCAGCCAGGAACCTTCCAGAAGATTCACAATACCAGTTGCTCAAATAATCAGATGGGCCTGCCCATTATGCGATTGCCCGACTATTTACCGCGGCAGGCGGTAAATAGGAAATTCTGTATCTTAGGGAAGTAGCGTCAAATAGACTGTGCCACGCATAGGAGGCCGCCCGACTGGAACGACTCATTGTCGCGCCCTAGAACAAGAAAAATCATCGAAAAAAGAACGACAATACAGAATTTCTTTTAGGTTCTGTGAACAATTTTTGAAAAAGAAACATTTTACAAAATTCCAAAATAAAATTTGAAAAGGCGAACAGTTTTTGAAATCTATGAATTGTTTTTCATACACAAATATTTTTTGAATCTGTGGACCTTTTAAATGAGAGAATTTTAGAAAATATGAATAATCTTCAAAAATTTGGAGCACATTTTGAATATGTTGAGCATTTTTTAAATTTATGAATTTTCAAAACGAAACAGAAAATAAAAAAGGAAACAAAAGAGCAAAAAATAGTAACCAAACGAAAACCAAAATAAATAAGAAAAAAGTTTAGGAACCTTCTAGAAGGCTCACAAAACCAGCCAGGAACCTTCCAGAAGATTCACAATACCGGTTGCTCAAATAATCAGATGGGCCTGCCCATTATGCGATTGCCCGACTATTTACCGCGGCAGGCGGTAAATAGGAAATTCTGTATCTTAGGGAAGTAGCGTCAAATAGACTGTGCCACGCATAGGAGGCCGCCCGACTGGAACGACTCATTGTCGCGCCCTAGAACAAGAAAAATCATCGAAAAAAGAACGACAATGCGAGGTATCGAACGTTGTAACTTCCGCTGCTAACCACTCACCGCTAGCCACACGAGCTGATGGGCTTCAATATCTTACTAGGAAACACGAACTATAACTACTATGCATCAGCGCCCGGTTTACTGTAGCGACCCAGTATTTTTTCCCACTATTTCTTTTCATTTTTTTCTATTCACTATTTGTTTCTTTTTCATATTTTCATTTTTCCTTTTTTGTTTCTTCTTCCTTTTCAACAAATGCTCGTGCGTTTAAAATTTGATCAAGATTTCAAAAAATGTTTGTTTTTAAAAACATAAAGTACAAATATTCACATTTTATAAAGTTGTACAAAACTTTCAAAAAAAATGTTTGTGTCTTTCAAAATTGCTTAGAATTCTAAAATAAGAACATTATTTAAAAAGAGCGAACAAAATTTTGAAAGCACGTTGTTTTTCGGCATTCCTCAACTGAGCCCAATTTTTCAATGACTTCTATGACCAATTCAAGACACCATGCCAAGTTGTTTCGGTTTTCAACAAATTTTGCATTTTCTGGAGTTTACTCGGGGAAAATGGCGGGACGTGTCGCAACTTGCATACGACGATGAAAATTGTTCCAACCTGGCATGGGTGCCTATCATGGGCATGCCAACCCGCTCCCAAAAGTTGGGGTCATTTGAGGAATGTTCAAAAATAGATCACGTTCAACGGAGGGTGTACAGATAGGACAGAATACTCCTCTAAGAGCATGTTGTTTCTTGATATCCTTGAAATGGCCCCAATTATTTTCATGGCCTTGTATGACTAATTCAAAGCACCATGCCAAGTTATTTGCGTTTTCGACAAGTTTTCCCATTTTCTGGAGTTTTCTCGGCAAAAAAAGATTGATAAATGGCCGGACATGTCGTAACGTGCATACGATGTGGGAAGTCATTTAAATCTGGCATGGATGCCTTCCATGGCCATGCCCACTTGGTGACAAAACTTGGGATAATTTTTAAGGATGTAAAAAAACACGATGTTCAATGTATAATGTCCGAATAGGCTAGAAGGCTCCATTTGAGAGCACTTTTTTTTTCTGACATCCGTCAAATAGCCCTAAGTTTTGACAAGTTTTGTATTTTCTGGAGTTTTCTCGGTTAGAAAAAGGCTGATAAATGGTCGAACATGTTGCAATGTGTATACGGTGCCGGAAGTCATTCAAATCAGGCATGTATGCCTAACATGTGCATCCCCACCTGCTTGCAAACGATGGGATCCGAACTAGGTTTCCAAAAAAACACCATGTTCAACGGAGAGTGTTCAGGTCTGTTTGGGAAGACCTAGTTTCTCGACATTCCTTAAAGGTCTTCAATTTTTTTTCATGGCCTTGTATGACCAATTTAATGCACCAAGCCCAAGTTATTTGAGTTTTCGACAAATTTTACATTTTCTTGGTTAAAAAATACCGATAAATTGTAGACATGTCGCAACTTGCATACGGTGTTGAAAGTCGTTCAAGCATGAAATGCCTACCATGGGCATGCTCACCTGCTAGCAAAAGTCGGGGTGATTTCAAGCATGTCTTTCCTGGGACCGTGAGATCTTGAAGGGACCAAAACGAAGAATTAATAAATTAAAAACAGAGTTAGAGAAATTGAAACGTGGCCCTATGAATACAGATTCCCTTTCTAGGCAGAAAGAAATTGTAGTTCTCATTGAGAATCTGTTGGATCAGGAAGAGATTTTTTGGTTACAAAGAGGTAGAGCAAATTGGTTGATGCACGGAGACCGAAATACTTCCTTCTTCCATAATGCAGCTACTGCTAGGAAAAAGAGAAATGATATTAAAAAACTTCTCGATGATACTGGGGTTTGGCGACAAGATACGGAATTGAAGGATCATATCACATAATATTTTTAAAAGCTTTTTACCTCATAGATCGAGCAACCTAATCAGGATGTGTTATCACTGGTAAAGAGGAGAGTATCTACTGAGATGAACAATGCCCTCCTTTCTCCGTATACGGCTGATGATGTTCGTAAAGCCTTGTTCGACATTGGGGATTTGAAAGCCCCAGGGCCCGATGGGCTCCATGCTATTTTCTATAAAAGGTTTTGGCCAATGTTAGGAGATGATCTGATCGAGGAGGTTTTGAAAGCAGTAAACACTTGTACTATCCCATCTGGTTGGAATGATACTGCGATTGTGATGATACCAAAAGTCAACTCTCCGGAGAAGGTAACCCAGTTTAGACCAATTAGTCTGTGCAATGTGGTGTATAAAATTATTGCAAAAATGATTGCCTCTCACCTAAAGGTGTTCCTACCAGATATTATTAGCCCAACCCAAAGCGCGTTTGTGCCTGGAAGACTTATTACGGACAACGTATTGGTGGCATACGAATGCTTCCACACCATCAAGAAAAAGAGAGCAGGCAAAGAAGGATTATGTGCGATAAAATTGGATATGCATAAAGCTTATGACCGGGTTGAATGGCCTTTTCTCAAGAGATTATGCTCAAACTTGGATTTCTTGAGGTGTGGGTAAATTTTATCATGGAGTGAGTTTCTACTGTTGAATATCATATTCGGTTTAATGCGGAGGAAAGTGAAAGTTTTAAACCTACTAGGGGTCTGAAGCAAGGAGACCCGCTGTCTCCTTACTTGTTCCTGTTATGCACGGAGGGTCTCACAGCTTTACTAACGCATGCGGAAGAAAATGAGAATATTTCAGGAGTAAAGATTTGCAGAGATGCCCCATCTGTCACGAACCTTCTTTTTGCTGATGACTCTTTAATCCTTATGAAAGCAAATTTGCAAAGTGCGGAAACATTAAAATCAGTTCTAGATTCGTATTGCGCAGCTTCAGGGCAGATGGTCAGTGTCGACAAATCCAGCATCTTCTTTAGCCCTAATATAGGAGTGGACACTAGAGAACAAATGTGTACAATTCTCAATATAATGACTGAGGCCTTGAATGACAAATATTTAGGACTGCCGGCCAATGTGGGTTTAGATAAAACCGATTGTTTTCAATACTTAATCCATCGTATTGTTCAGAGAATTAGTGGTTGGAAGGAAAAACACATGTCGGCTGGAGGAAAGGAGATCTTACTTAAAGCGGTTGTTCAAGCTATTCCCACCTATGCAATGTCGGTCTTTAAAATTCCTAAAAAAAATTACAAAGGAATTATTGACGCGATGGCGCATTTCTGGTGGGGAGATGAGGATAACCAAAGGAGGATGCATTGGATGGCTTGGTGGAAAATGTGTGTACCCAAGAACCAAGGAGGAATGGGTTTTCGGGATATCCATTGTTTCAATTTGGCTATGCTTGCTAAACAGGCTTGGCGTCTTATCGAGAATCCAGATTCTCTATGTGCTACTATTTTGAGAGTCAAATACTATCCTGACGGTGACTTGTTGAACACTGACCTGAAGAAGGGTTCTTCCTTCACCTGGCAAAGTATTATGTTGGGTGTGGGCTCCCTGAAGCGTGGTCATATATGGCGAGTGGGAAATGGGCAGAATATTGACATTTGGGAGGACGCCTGGATTCCAAATTGTGCAAACCGTAAAATTGTTACCCCTAAGGGAGGCCAGTTGTTAAGGAAGGTAGCAGATTTAATTGATCCAATCCTAAATAGTTGGGATGAAGATCTTCTCAGACAGACTCTATGGCCTATTGATGTTCAGCGAGTGCTTGCGATCCCGATATCGCAACATGATATGCCAGATTTCGTAGCTTGGAATTTCACAAAAAATGGGATCTTTTCGGTTCGGTTTGCTTATTTTGTGGAATGGGACCACCAATATGGGAACAAGTTACGACATACCAATGGGATGGGACGTACCAAGGTCAATCCTATTTGGGCTAGGATTTGGAAACTTGCTTGTCCAGCAAAGGTTAAAATATTTATTTGGCGTACACTTCACAGCACTCTTCCGTGTCGTGTTAACTTAGCTAATAGACATGTGAAAGTCTCGCCTGAGTGTCCTGCCTGCTCATCTGGGCCAGAAGACATAAAACATCTGTTGTTTCTATGTGATAGAGCAAAAGAAGTCTGGGGAAGACTAGGGATGGACGATATTATCGACAGAGCTTGTAAAATAGACTATGCGGGTGAGGCAATCTTGGAATATTTACTTTCATTAACAGATCAGGAACTATGTATTATGAGCACTCGTAATGTGCGTGATATGATTGCCATATCAGCCTCGTACTTGTGGTGGGAAAGGCGCAAATTGGTACACAATGAGACTACTCAGAATGCACAACAGATATCCATGGGGATACGCGCTCTCACTGCCAATTTTGTTAATGCCTCCTCGCCGAAGGCTTCCATGAAAAGAGGAGGATGGTCTAGCCCCCCGATGGGATTTGTTAAACTTAACATTGATGCTTCTTTTGACCACGACCTTCTCAGGGGTACGATCGGGGCGGTCTTATGAGATGACAAAGGTAGGTTCATCGGTGGGCGAAATGGTAAGATTGACTGGTGTGCAGATGTGTTGATGGCTGAAGCTTTGGCGTTAAAGTTTGGCCTATCGCTTGCGCAAAGGACGGGTTGTAACCGCATAATTATTAACTCGGATAATATGGAGGTGATCGAGACCATGAACAAAGGAGGATGATCGTCGGGGGCAGCAGCTGCAATTTTTTATGACTGTTTTCACTTAGCTTGCGATTTTCCTATTTCTAGATTCGAGCATTGTAATAGAGAAGCAAATAATGTTGCTCATGAACTTGCCAAGTTGGCTAGATTTTCCTTCATTTCTGATTGGCTTGAGGAACCACATAATGCAATTGTACCAATCCTCATAAACGATGTAATGATTATTTCTAATGAATGAAGCTCGAACTTTCTTAAAAAATAGTATTTGGATAGACCAAAAGGGTCCATTTGAAAGCAAGCTGGGTTTCGACATCCGTCGAATGGCCCCAATTTTTTTCCACCAGCTTCTGTAACCAATTCAAGACATCATGTCAAGTTGTTTGGATTTTTGACAAGTTTTGTATTTTCTGGAGTTTTCTCGATCAAAAAGGACCGATAAATGGTCAGACGTGTCACATCCAAACCAGACATGGATGCCTCATATGTCCGTGCCAGGGTAATGCAAGAAGTTTGGGTCATTTATCCATAGTCCAAAAAACCCTCCAGGTCGGGTGCATCCATGAGCATGTAGTTTTTTTTTCCTAATTTTAATGCTTTTGTTGTTTGCAATTTCTATCATTATCAATAACTAAATGTATATGGAAATTTTACAAAGTTGAACACTTAGTCCAAAACAAATTATGAATAATGATAGTTTTTTTAATCTAGAGAATCCTTTAAAATTGTAAACAATATTTGAAAATAAGAACAATCGTTTGGTATTCCAATCTTTTTTCAAAAGTTTGAACAAGTTTTGAAAATAATAATAATGTTAAAAAAGGAGAAAAATGAATTAACAAAAAAACAAAAATTAGAAAAGAAAAAAAATATTAAGCCTTGGCCCAACTAGGCGACGACATCACTCCCGTTGGGCACGTGTTGGGCGGAAATCCTATTTGACATTGTTGCGTTGAACAGTGGTTGTTTCTCATAGACCCGAACGAGTGAACATGGGTCAACCCATTTCAATCTGATTGTTGCCTCTACAGATGCGGGTTTTGGGAACCTTCTAGATGGTTCCAGGTCGGTGTTTACCGGTTTCGATACCTTCTAGAAGGTTCATGAATCCCTTTTTTGTCTTTCTTTTTTCTTATTTTCTTTTTCAAAATTGCAAGGTTTAAAAAATGTTACATATTTATTTAATTTCATATTTCTCAAAACACGTTTTCAGTAAAGTTTGGAGTTTCAAAAAAATGTGTTTTGAAAAGTTGTTTAGAATTTATTTATTTTTCTCAATTTTCATTTTTTTAGAGTTTCAAAATGTATTCCACATCTCAAAAAAATGTTTGCATTTGTTTCACACTTAAAAAAGTCACATTCAAAATTCCTATAAACGCTTAAATTTGTTCGCGTTTAAAAAAAGTCTCGTTCAAAATTTCTAAAAGTGTTTAAATCTGTCGCTGTTCATACTACCTTCGTTCGGGATTTGAAGGCCAGCGAGCCCAAGCGACGCCTCGTAGAGAAAGCCTCGCCTTTCCTGAGTGGCCTAACTAACCGGACGGAGGCAATAGTTCTTAACAAACCGCGCTGCAAATTATGCAAGATAGCTTGCTTGGTCTAGCGGTTCATTGCGTTACCTGAGAGCAGTAGGTCATGTGTTCGAGACTTGTTTTTGGATTTTCCATTGTTTCATCTTTACAGATACTGTTCACTAGTGGGCCGGCCCAGTTGACCTCACATGTACGCTGGGCCGTGTACGGGCAGTACATACCTGACGCGCGTATACCGCTAAAAAAATATGATGCGTATCGGCGCGGGCGATACTTGTTGCAAAAAGACTATCCTACCATTTATTATGAAAGAGGTATCGAGAGATCTCCTCCATTAATGTATTCAGAGGTTGTATCAAAGCAGAAGTGAAATATGAATAGCTGGCATGATCTTCATTCCCCGCCAATCAGGGCATGTACATTAGCTTAGACACCCTAGTCTGTAATAATCATCCACGTCACATATAGATAGCAGTCAAAACATCATCTACATCGGTATGTCTTTTTGCTATCTGTAGCATGTTTGGACGTGGGCAGGTCGTTGCATGTGAGCCACCGTGTTCGTGCACTCACTACTAGAAAAAGGGTTATAAATGAAATGGCCACTAATGGCGCACCAAACTGTGGTGCGCCACTACTATATAGCAGTGGCGCATCATGTGCTGGTGCGCTATTAGTGTGAAAGACACACGGTGCGCCACTAGTAACAATTTTTTTTTCCAAACATACTAATGGCGCACCAGGGCACAGTGCGCGCCACTACTATAATTTTTTTTTCAAAACTATTAATGACCAGGGTTACTAATGGCGCATTTGTAGGTGGTGCGACATTAGTAACCTGGGACCAACTAGATATTTTGGACAGCCACACCTACCCACTCACTTTTCCCACTTCATTCTCTCCATCTCCTCCTCCAAGCTTGTCTCGGCTGCCTCCTCCTCCTCACCTCATTTGCACCATAAATTCATCCAAATTAAGTGGTTAAATTACCTTTTTTTGATAGGTAAGTAAGGGGAAGCTATCTTTACGTTGTTCTCCCTCCAACAACGTGCACACGCACTTTTTATGGCCTAGCTAGATCTATGTATGTTCGTGGTGTTGCATATATGTTTGTGTTTGCAGGTACCGGTATTTGAAATGCGATAGTTGCCAATATTTTGCCGGAATGTTGATTCATTTCCGTTTCGGCGAGAATTTTGGCACTATGCATTCTTTTTTGTCCTATTTTTAGGGAAAGTCATGCCAAATTTTTTCTTGGTTCTAAAATATCGTTTTGCTCTACCCCGCAGGCGACCATGGTCCGCACGATGACCGAAGGCATCGTGAATAGGTTTTTGAGCTCCGCGAAGGCCGAGATGCTTGAAAAGAACGAGACGGAGATAAGATGTCCGTGTCGAAGATGCAAGCTGAAGAGCCTTATTGCGGACCCGGATTCCGGGCAGATGCGGGACCACCTGCTCTTGCGTGGTTTCATGGATGGCTATCGGTGGCAAGGTGATGAAGATGACTATGAAGTCGTCCATGGGGGCTGGGCAAGAAATGAGGAAGGGCAGCAAGACAACCACCGCGGCTCGGGCGGGCAAGAAGACGAAGAATCTCCAGGACATGATCACGACGGTGATGCTGTACACAGTCATCATGTAGAAGATGCCGGACATGATGATGAGGAAGATGCCGGAGCAGACGAAGGGCATGATCATGAAGATGAAGATGCCGGCGGAGCAGACGACGATGGACCATCGATGGGCTGGGTGCAGGACCCTCATATTCAAGAGCTACTTCTCAAGCAGACGGATAACGCAAGAGCTGCCGCCCGAGAGAAAGCCAAGCTAGATCAACTGGAGATAGACGCGGTTACTCCATTGTATGAAGGATGCAGGCCCAAGGATACCCGCCTGAAAGTAACGCTCATGGCTCTGGAGATGAAGGTAAAACACAAAATGACCGACGCATGCTTCGACGAGAACATGTCATTGTAGCACGAACGTCTTCCCAAGGGGAACAAGTGCCCGACCAGTTTCGAGGAGGCGAAGAAAATTGTGTGTCCTCTGGATTTACCGCACGTGAAATACCATGTGTGCATGAACAATTGCATCATTTATCGGGACGAGCACGCGGAGTCTACCATATGTCCGGTGTGCGGCGTCACTCGATACAAGAAGAGGAAGAAAGCTCCTCGAAAAGTGGTGTGGTACTTTCCGATCACTCCTCGTCTGCAGCGGTATTTCGCGGACCCTAAGGTAGCAAAGCTCCTGCGTTGGCACGCGGATAGGGAGGAGAAGAAGCGAGAAGATGACGCAAATGATCCGGAGATAAATAAAAAAGACAAGATGTTGAGTCACCCTGGCAAGCGTTGAACTTCGAACACCCAGAATTTGGGAAGGATCCAAGGAACATCGTGCTGGGCGCGAGCAGTGATGGAGTCAATCCGTTTGGTAGCCAGAGAAGCACACATAGCACCTGGCTTGTGTTTGTGTGGATGTACAACCTTTCCCCCTCGTTGTGCATGAAGAGGAAGTACATTCACATGAGTATGCTAATTGAAGGGCCGAAACAACCAGGGAACGACATCAATCTGTATCTGGGGCTGCTGAAAGAGGAGCTAGACACGCTGTGGAAAACGCCAGCCAATACGTGGGACGCCGCAAAGAAAGAATATTTCCCTATGAGAGTCGCACTGCTCACGACGGTGCACGACTATCTCGGTTACGGATATCTCGCGGGGCAGGTGGTCCACGGATTTTCTGGATGCGTCAGGTGCATGGATGACACAACGTATCGCCAGCTAGATAGAGATCCCGGGTCTTCGAAAACCGTGTTCATGGGACATCGAAGGTGGCTTCGCGATGATGACCCGTGGAGGAAACGCAAGGATCTGTTCGATGGTGAAACCGAACCCCGAAGACGCCCGCGTACGAGGAGCGGCGAGGAAATAGACGAGCTGTTGAAAAATTGGAAAGATTGCCCACTGCCGGGAAAGAAGCAAAAGGCGCTAGAGCCGGGAAAGAAGCGAAAGGCGCCAGAGCCGCTGCTGAAGGTATGGAAAACGAGGTCTGTTTTCTGGGACTTGCCGTACTGGAAGATCCACCGTGTGCCTCACAGCCTTGATGTCATGCATATCACGAAGAACGTGTGCGAGAGTCTGCTTGGTACCCTGCTCAACATGCCAGAGAGGATCAAAGATGGGCCGAAAGCAAGGGCAGACTTGAAATCAATGGGCATCAGGGAGGAGCTTCATGCTAGTGATGATGATGATGAGGCGAAGCAGGACACGAAAAGTCGTCGCAAAGGCAAAAAGGCCAAGAAGACCGGAAATGACTTCCCTCCCGCGTGCTTCACTCTAAGTCAGGAGGAGATCGATCAGTTTTTCACCTGCCTCGTAGGAGTAAAACTTCCTTACGGTTACGCGGGGAAGATAAGCAGATACCTAGACTCAGCGAAGCAGAAGTTCAGCGGGATGAAGTCTCACGACTGTCACGTGCTGATGACGCAGATACTTCCAGTTACAATCCGTGGGATCATGGACGCGCACGTCCGTGAAATGCTATTTGGCCTATGCAACTTTTTCGACGTCATCTCTCGGAAGTCGGTTGGCGTGAGGCAATTCAGAAGGCTACAGGAAGAGATCGTGGTGATACTATGCGAGCTTGAGATGTACTTCCCGCCCGCATTCTTCGACGTTACGGTGCATCTGCTGGTCCATATCATGGAGGATATCATCCAACTCGGGCCGACGTTCCTGCACAGCATGATGCCGTTCGAAAGGATGAATGGTGTCATCAAAGGATACGTTCGCAACATGTCACGTCCAGAGGGAAGCATAGCCAGGGGCTTTCTGACCGAAGAGTGCATCTCCTACTGCACGAATTATCTAGGCATCGAGAACCCCGTTGGTCTGCCCGTCAACAGGCACCTCGGCAGGCTCGCTGGATGGGGTCACCGTGAGGGTCGCCGTGAAATGCATGTCGACTTCGAGGGTCGACTCGCCGACTTTGAAAGAGCAAACCTAGTCGCGCTACAACACATAGACGTGGTCGATCCTTGGGTGGTAGAGCACAAAACCTTTATTGAGAAGACGTACAATGACCGAGGCCAACAGAGGACGGACGGAGATATAATCAAAGAGCACAACTCATGTTTCACGCGTTGGTTCAAGCAGAAGCTTCTGTCGTACCCTTTCATGAGGATTCTTCCGCGGAAGAACAACTCATATCCGCCTTGTCACAGGGCGCCGAGCACAACCTGATGACGTATGAGGCGTATGATATCAACGGCTACACATTCTACACCGAGGACAAGGACATGAAGAGCGATGGTTATCAGAACTCCGGGGTAACGATGGAATCCTACACCGGTAACGACAAGGACAGATACTACGGAAGGATCGAGGAGATCTGGGAGCTGAGCTACGCTGGAGAGAAGGTCCCGATGTTCCGTGTCAGATGGGCCAAGAGCGTCATAAAAGAAGACCGGTATTTCACCACCATGGTTATACCCGAAGCCAAATCCAAGACCGCGGGCGCGAACGTCACCGCGAAAAATGAGCCATGGCTACTGGCTTCCCAAGTGGACCAATGCTTCTTCATTACCGACCCGTCAAAGCCCAGTCGTGTTGTCGTGAGGAGAGGCAAAAGGAAGATCATCGGAATGGATGGAGTCGCCAATGAGCAAGACTTCGACAAGTACGGCGACCCGAAGATGGAACATGACGACGACGATGAAGTACCAGCATACACCACAAGAAGAAGCAGGACCACCCTACCTAAAGGACGTCCGTTCAAGAGAAGAACTCCATTTACGAAAAATAAGGGCAAGAAGATTGTGAACAGATAGCTAGCTAAGATCGATTGTATTTAAATTGTAGCCTTCATTTCTCGATTGTATTTCATGGGCACTTTTTGAACTCATGAATATTTTTAAATTTCATGGACACTCGATCTCGATCCCCCTCCATCTCGATCGCTATCCCACCTCGCCAGATCCGGTCCCCCTCGC